>NC_088229.1:46451289-46751289 GCF_036934945.1 Oncorhynchus masou masou | reverse complement strand
TGGTTCTGGCAGATCCTGGCTGACTGGCAGTTCTGACAGATCCTGGCTGACTGGCAGTTCTGACAGATCCTGGCTGACTGGCAGTTCTGGCCGATCCTGGCTGACTGGCAGTTCTGGCCGATCCTGGCTGACTGGCAGTTCTGGCCGATCCTGGCTGACTGGCGGATCCTGGCTGACTGGCGGCTCTGGCAGATCCTGGCTGACTGGCGGATCCTGGCCGACTGGCGGATCCTGGCTGACTGGCGGATCTGACGGATCCTGGCAGACTGGCGGCTCCTGGCTGACTGGCGGCACTGGCGGCTCCTGTCTGACTGGCGGCACTGGCGGCTCCTGGCTGACTGGCGGCTCCTGGCTGACTGGCGGCACTGGCAGCTCCTGGCAGACAGGCGGCACTGGCAGCTCCTGGCAGACTGGCGACACTGGCAGCTCCTGGCAGACTGGCGGCACTGGTGGCGTTGGGCAGACTGGCGGCGCTGGGCAGACTGGCGACTCTGGCGCCGCTGGAATGAGGGGCTCTGGCGCCTCTGGACTGAGGGGCTCTGGCGCCTCTGGACTGAGGGGCTCTGGCGCCTCTGGACTGAGGGGCGGAAACTCCGGTAGCGCCGGACAGGCGGGAGCACCTGCGTTGATGGGACGGAGAGACAGCCTGGTGCGGGGTGCCGGCACTGGTGGTACCGGGCTGGGGACACGCACCTCAGGGCGAATACCTTGCCAAACCAACAGCCTTCTCTCTATTCTGTCCAATACATCCTCAACACTCTCAGACTCAGCACTCAGCTTCGCCGACAGCTCCAATTCCATCCATGGCTCCTTACGGTAAACAGGGGGAGTTGGCTCAGGTCTGACTCCTGACTCTGCCACACTCTCCCTGTGCCCCCCCCAAGACATTTTTGGGGCTGCCTCTCGGGCTTCCAGTCGCTCTGCCGTGCTAGCTCCTCCTGCTGCTGCTTTTGCTGCTGCTGCTGTTGCTCCTGCTGCACTTGTTGCTTCTCCTGCTGCTGCTGTTGCTGCTGCCTCTGTTTACCACGTCGCTTGGTCCTTGGTTGGTGGGTGATTCTGTAACGGTTTTCTTCTGGTGAAAGAGAGGCGGACCAAAATGCAGCGTTGTTATTTTTGTACATCTTTAATAAAGATGAAAATACAACAATCTACAAAACAAGAAACCTGAAAAAACCGAAACAGCCCTATCTGGTGCAACAAACACAGAGACAGGAACAATCACCCACAAGAGACCTAAAGAATATGGCTGCCTAAATATGGTTCCCAGTCAGAGACAACTATAAACACCTGCCTCTGATTGAGAACCACTCTAGGCAACCATAGACTTACCTAGAGTACCACTCTAACCACAATACCATAACTACAAACAACCCCAGACAAAAAAAACCATATAAATCCCCATGTCACACCCTGGCCTCACCAAAATACTAACGAAAACCCAGAATACTAAGGCCAGGGCGTGACACCCGTAATCATCGACTGACACTAATTAGCATAACGCAACGGACATAAATATTCCTAGAAAATATTCCTATTCATGAAATCACAAGTGAAATATATTGAGACACAGCTTAGCCTTTTGTTAATCAACCTGTCATCTCAGATTTTCAAAATATGCTTTACAGCCAAAGCTAGACAAGCATTTGTGTAAGTTTATCGATAGCCTATCATAGCATTTTGTCCAGCTAGCTGCAGGTAACTTGGTCACGGAAATCAGAAAAGCAATCAAATTCAATCGTTTACCTTTGATGAGCTTCGGATGTTTTCACTCACGAGACTCCCAGTTAGATAGCCAATGTTCCTTTTTTCCAAAAATATTATTTTTGTCGGCGAAATAGCTCCGTTTGTTCTTCACGTTTGGCTGAGAAATCGCCCGGAAATTGCAGTCACGAAAACGCCGAAAAATATTCCAAATTAGCTCCATAATATCGACAGAAACATGGTAAACGTTGTTTATAATCAATCCTCAAGGTGTTTTTCAAATATCTATTCGATAATATATCCACCGGGACAATTGGTTTTTCAGTAGGACCGATTGGAATAATGGCTACCTCTGTATTTTACTCGAGAATCACTCTGAGAGCCATCAGGTGACCACTTGCGCAATGTAGCCGCTTACGGGTATTCTTCAACATAAATGCGTAAAACTACGTCACAATGCTGTGGACACCTTGGGGAATACGGAGAAAAAGTAATCTGGTTGATAGCCCATTCACTGCTCAATAGGGACGCATTGGAACGCAGAGCTTTCAAAAGATGAGTCACTTCCGGATTGGATTTTTCTCAGGTTTGCGCCTGCAATATCAGTTCTGTTTTACTCACAGACAATATTTTTACAGTTTTGGAAACTGTAAACTTTCATATTCTAGCATCTTGTCCTGACAAAATATCCCGTTTCCTATGGGAACGTTATTTTTCCAAAAATGAAAATACTGCCCTCTAGTCACGAAAGGCTAATCAGGGACTGATTTAGACCTGGGACACCAGGTGGGTGCAATTAATTATCAGGTAGAACAGAAAGCCATCAGGCCACGGACCTCATAGGGTAAGAGTTGAATTCCCTGGTCTATACGATAAGTGTAAGATTTCACAGACTCCAAAACGATCTTTACACAATATTCTCAGTTTAGGGAAGCCTGATAAAGACAATTTAGATTTTGTGAAAATTTAAAACATGCATTTTCCTTGATCTGGGTACTCAGACTATGCTGTAGCCTACCATAAAAGCTTTCACAGCCTTTAAGCTCATCCTAATTTTGGGCTCATCCTAATCTCACTCAAAGGATGGGGAGAGGCCCATTGACATAATTCTTTGAGTGCACTTTTTTCATGGGAAGATGGAGATCCTCCGACAAGCCCGCAATACCACTCTGAGCTTTCAAGGACAGAGCTTCTCCATCTACCAGGACTACTCCCCCACTGTTTCCAGGCAGCGCGCAGCTTTCGGACAGGCCAAATGAGTACTTCGGGACCATCCAAGTGTGAAGTATGGACTGCGATTCCTGGCCCGTTTATGGCTATCTCATGAGGGTAAATACAACACATTTGAATCTCCGGATGAGGCTATGGCTCACATTCAAGAAGTCTTGAACATGCTCACAGATCAGCAACTGTTGCTTGCGAACTGTGGATAGTAAGTAATCCACCTGTGGTACAATTATGTTTAGATATAACAGGCTAGTCTTGTATAATTGGCGAAACCATTCAGGCTTATTTGATGTGATCTAATGTTTTGATCATCTAGTGTGCGTGCCTTACAAGCATTCAGTCATTTTAATTTAATTGTATTGAGGTTTTACTTAACTCCTGTGTTTCTAGAATATCTCGCTCACCTATTCAGTTTGTTTACACAGTGTCTCAGTGACTCAAAATATTTTTGGTTATTTGTTTACTGCATACGTTTGCATTGACCCAGTAAACAGTAAATGTCTCCCAAGGCTACATGGTTTTTGGGGTCTCACTTCAATTTTAAACAAGCGTAATTTATGCCCAGCAAACATTCAACGTTGCGCACACGTAGTTTTTTGGTATTGGTTGTAAGCTGTCTCAGCGTCAACTAGACTACTATTATAATTACTATTATTTTTGATTGTCTTACTACGATTTCCTTACTTCAAATGAGATTTTTGCTGAGTGCCTTTATTCATTTTACTTATTTTCTCTCTCAATGCCTGTTATAAAACTGGGAATATAATTATATACATCTACAAGTGGTGCTTTTGTCATTCTGTTTGCACAAGGGATTCGCCTTTTTTTTGTTTGAAAAAAAACCCATAAAAATCTTTATTTTTGCTTGATCCACTAACAAAACGCGACTTTAAAGAGTAGGACTGTGGGTTTAGGTTTAAGACCGCACTCTCACAGACATACTGTGCGAAGAGAACATGTTCTATTTAGGCTTGTACCTTGAGGAGGTATTGTCTGGGATGGGAGGAGGGGGTGGGGGGGGCAGGTTGAATTGTTCAGTTCTAATGTTGTCATTCTGTCTTTTTAGGTTGTTTTTTTTCTGTACTTTTTCCAAACATCTACCACCGTACATTATTACTCTGAGACAAGTTATTCTGGGGGTTTTGGGCGCTCATTGCTTTTCCATTCTATGCGCTAATGACAGGGTTGAATAACGGGAATGCCCAGAAGGGACAAAATAATGCGATCCAGTACATTTCATGGAACACCAAAGGGGTTAATAACCCCGTGAAGCGTAAGAGGGTGTTGACACACTTAAAGGGTTTGAATGCAAATATTGCATTTCTACAAGAGACTCACTTGAGGACTGGTGAGCATTTTAAGATGCGTAAGGACTGGGTTGGTCAAGTGTTCCACTCAAACTTTCATAGTAAATCAAGAGGTGCTGCTATTCTGGTTGATAAAGCTACTCCCTTTGTAGCTTCTGAGGTTATTTCTGATCCTATGGGACGATACGTCATAGTAACCAGTGAACTGTTTTCTACCCCTCTCGTTTTGGCTAGTGTTTATGCTCCCAATTGGGATGACACAAGTTTCATTTCTCCCTTTCCGTCTGCTATTCCCAATTTAGATTCTCATTTGTTGATTTTAGGGGGGGATTTCAACTGTAAAATGTTCCCAGTTCTTTACAAGTCCTCACAAACAAATACAGACCCATCTAAATGTGCCCTACTTATTCAATACTTTCTTCAGAAATATGCTATGTTTGAGGCCTGGCGTTTCCTACATCCTACAGATAGACAGTATTCCTTTTATTCTCATGTTCATCAAACATACTCCCGGATTGATTACTTCTTTTTGGACAAAAAACTTCTGCCTAACCTTCGGCAGTGTACTTACGATAGTATTGTTATTTCTGACCATTCACCATTAGTGCTTGAACTAGAGTTTCCCCAGCGACCTCCTATGTGTTATCAATGGCGTCTCAACCACATTTTACTCTCAGAAAAGGAGTTTGTCAATTTCATTTCTTCTGAAATCACCTTATTCCTAGAAACTAATTCAACACCAGGTATGTCCTGCTCTACCATATGGCAGTCTCTCAAAGCATACCTACGTGGCCAAATTATTTCTTATACAGCCAACCAAAACAGAGTTCGCTCTCAGCGACTTCGGGACCTGAGCAAGTCCATAGCCACATTGGATGAGAAGTATGCTACGGATCCTTCCTCTGATCTGCTTAAAGAGCGCTACTCCAATCTGAATTTGATGAGCTTTCTACCAGGCAAGCTGAACAGTTACTCTTGCGAGCTCGATACAAAGTCTATGAACAAGGCGACAAGGCCAGTAAACTCCTTGCGCATCAGATCCGTAAATCTGGGGCCTCACGTTTAATCCCACAAATAAGGACCCCGTCTGGTGCCACCACAGTTATACATAAAGAGATCAATGATCAATTCAAACAATTTTACTCTGCGCTATACACCTCTGAATCCCCTCAAGACCCTTTGCTGATTGACTCCTTCTTTAATGGCTTGAATATGCCTTCAATTGATACAGACTCCCATGACTGTCTAGAAGAAGAATTTACGCTTGAGGAGATTGCAACAGCAGTGTCCGCAATGAAAAGTGGTAAATCACCGGGTCCGGACGTTTTCCCATCCGAATTTTACAGGACGTTTTCTGGTCTGCTCTGCCCATTCTTGTCTCGACTATTTGCAGAGTGCCTTAATACTTCAAAGCTACCGCCTAGTCTTTATCAGGCTTCAATTTCATTACTATTAATGAAAAACAAAGACCCCCTAGAATGTGGATCCTATCGCCCAATCTCGCTTTTAAACTGTGATTACAAAATCCTAGCTAAGCTTTTAGCCATCCGTATGGAAGGCTTGCTGCACCAAGTAATACACTCTGACCAGACTGGCTTTGTGAGAAATAGGCATTTATTTTTCAATATTAGGCGCCTTATGAATATACTGTACTCCCCAGCGTCGGAGGACCCGGAGGTGGTGGTCTCACTTGATGCCGAAAAAGTGTTTGACCGCGTTGAGTGGGATTACCTAACAGCTGCCCTTTATAGATTTGGCTTTGGCCCCAAATTCATTGCGTGGATAAAGATTCTTTATTTTTCCCCCATGGCTTCGGTACGGACGAATAACTTGTCCTCTGACTATTTTCCCTTGCACCGCGGATCCAGACAGGGTTGTCCACTCTCCCCCTTGTTGTATGCTTTGGCAATCGAGCCTCTCGCCATTGCACTATGCTCTAATGATGCCATTCAAGGTATAATCAGGGCGGACTGGGAGCAGAAAGTCTCGCTATATGCTGACGACCTCCTTTTGTTTATCTCCAACCCTGATACCTCATTGCCACGTGCCCTATCTGTTCTTAAAAAGTTTGGATCAATCTCAGGGTACAAGCTGAATCTAGGCAAGAGTGAGCTTTTTCCGGTAAACAAGGCTGCTTTAAAGTTCTCTTTTACAAGTTCTCAGTTTAGGATTGTCCGGGATCAATTCACCTACTTGGGAGTAAAAGTGACAAGGAAATATTCAAATTTGTTTCAGGACAACTTTGTTGCTCTAGCAGACAGTTTGAAACAATTTTTTACTTTTTGAAATTCGCTACCCCTTTCTCTTATCGGAAGGATTAATGTCAGTAAAATGAGTTGCCCAAATTTTTATATTTATTTCAATGTTTACCCATTTTTATTCCAAAATCTTTTTTTATTTCACTGGATCAAACATTCATGCATTTTATTTGGGATGGCAAGGTACCACAGATTGGTAGAAAACATTTACAGAAGCCTAGGTCATTGGGGGGTTTAGCTCTACCAAATTTTCAGACATACTACTGGGCTGCAAATTTCAGAGCCCTTCTGTACTAGCTGCGGACTGATCCTACTGGCCCTAGACCACTCTGGGTCCAGATGGAGTCTGAATCGTGTAAACCTGCAGTACTTTCCTCTGTGTTGTGCTCGTCTCTCCCAGTGTCCCGAGGCAAAAGGTGTGTCAACCCAATTGTAAAGCAGTCTCTTAAAATTTGGAATCAGTTCCGTTTAGCCTTTAGCCTCTGAGGCTTTTCTCTATCAGGCCCAATCAATCAGAACATTTTATTTCATCCATCTTTGAATGATGGGGCTTTTGGCATTTGGCACTCACGAGGCCTCTCCTCGCTCGCCCAATTATTCTTTGATGATACATTTGCCTCTTTTTCTCAACTGCAGGAAAAGTTCAATCTCCCCAATCCCACTTTTTCCGCTATCTCCAGACAAGAAACTTTGCCAGAGCTAACACACCTGGATTTCCCCATAGGCCTGCGAATACAGCTATGGAGAGCATCTTGGAGTTGAACAAGCTTCCTAGGGGCGCAATTTCAGATGTATATGCAATCATTCATGACTTACAGAACCCTTCTTTGGTGCCTTTAAAGACTCAGGCAATGAGGCAGTGATCGCTGAGATCTTGGTTGGAAACAGCATAGGTGTATTTAATAACCTCTTGAAGCTATGGGGGCGCTATTTCATTATTGGATAAAAAAACGTGCCCGTTTTAAGCCCAATATTTTGTCACAAAAAGATGCTCGACTATGCATATAATTGACAGCTTTTGGAAAGAAAACACTGACGTTTCCAAAACTGCAAAGATATTATCTGTGAGTGCCACAGAACTGATGCTACAAGCGAAACCAAGATGAAACTTCAAACAGGAAATGAGCAAAATTTTTGAAGAGCTGTTTTCCAATGTCTCCTTATATGGCTGTGAATGCGACAGGAATGAGCCCACACTTTCTGCCGTTTCCCCAAGGTGTCTGCAGCATTGTGACGTATTTGTAGGCACATCATTGGAAGATTAACCATAAGAAACCACATTTACCAGGTGTCCGCCCGGTGTCCTGCATCGAAATTGGTGCGCAAACCTCAGCTGCAAGTATTTTTCCATGGAATTCAGAGAAGAAAGCAGGTTTCCACGAACGATATATCAATGAAGAGATATGTGAAAAACACCTTGAGAATTGATTCTAAACAACGTTTGCCATGTTTCAGTCGATATTATGGAGTTCATTTGGAAAAAAGTTCGCGTTTTGGTGACTGAATTTTCGGTTTGTTTTGGTAGCCAAAAGTGATGTACAAAACGGAGCGATTTCTCCTACACAAAGAATCTTTCAGGAAAAACTGAACATTTGCTATGTAACTGAGAGTCTCCTCATTGAAAACATCCGAAGTTCTTCAAAGGTAAATTATTTTATTTCAATCCTTTTCTGGTTTTTGTGAAAATGTTGCCTGCTAAATGCTACGCTAAATGCTACGCTAGCTATCAATACTCTTACACAAATGCTTGATTTGCTATGGTTCAAAAGCATATTTTGAAAATCTGAGATGACAGTGTTGTTAAGAAAAGGCTAAGCTTGAGAGCTAGCACATTTATTTCATTTCATTTGCAATTTTCATAAATAGTTAACGTTACGTTATGCTAATGAGCTTGAGGCTATAACTAAACATTTTTTGTCGTAGCCAAACGTGAACAAAACGGAGCGATTTGTCCTACACAAATAATATTTTTTGAAAAACTGAACATTTGCTATCTAACTGAGAGTTTCCTCATTGAAAACATCTGAAGTTCTTCAAAGGTAAATGATTTTATTTGAATGCTTTTCTTCTTTTTGTGAAAATGTTGCTGGCTGAATTCTAGGCTTATAGCTATGCTAGCTATCAATACTCTTACACAAATGCTTGTTTAGCTATGGTTGAAAAGCATATTTTGAAAATCTGAGATGACAGTGTTGTTAACAAAAGTCTAAGCTTGAGAGCAAATATATTTATTTCATTTCATTTGCGATTTTCGTGAATAGTTAACGTTGCGTTATGCTAATGAGCTTGAGGCTATAAATAGGATCCCGGATCCGGGATTGCTCGTCGCATGAAGTTAAAGGGCAAGTTGGTTAGGATGATATCTGAGGGTGCCCGTGTTTACGGCTTTGGGGTGGTACCTGATAGGTTCATTGATCATTTGTGTGAGATTGAGGGCATCAAGCTTAGATTGTAGGATGGCTGGGGTGTTAAGCATGTTCCAGTTTAGGTCGCCTAGCAGCACGAGCTCTGAAGATAGATGGGGGGCAATCAGTTCACATATGGTGTCCAGAGCACAGCTGGGGGCAGAGGGTGGTTTATAGCAGGCGGCAAAGGTGAGACTTGTTTTTAGAGGGGTGAATTTTTAAAAGTAGAAGTTCAAATTGTTTGGGTACAGACCTGGATAGTAGGACAGAACTCTGCAGGCTATCTCTGCAGTAGATTGCAACACCGCCCGCTTTGGCTGTTCTATCTTGTCTGAAAATATTGTAGTTAGGGATGAAGATTTCAGAAATTTTGGTGGCCTTCCTAACCTCTTGGGGCTAGAGGACAGAATTATCACTTTTGGATAAATATCGTGCCACATTTTTAAATTCTTGCTACTTATGCCAAGAATATAAGATATGCATTTATTCATAGATTTGCTAGAAAACAATTTGAAGTTTCTAAAACTGTTTGAATCATGTCTGTGAGTATAACAGAACTTATGTAGCAGGCAAAAACCAGAGGACTAACCGTTAAGATTTTTTTTGAGGTCTCTGTCTGTTCAGTGACTTCTCGTTGAAAAACGATATTTCTTAGAAACTGGTTTTCAGTTCCTACCGCTTCCACTGGATGTCACCAGTCTTTGGAATTTGGTTGAGGTTATTCCTTTGTGCAATGAAGAAGTAGGCCAACTAGGAACTGGGTAACACTGTTGAGAGTTGCGCAAGACGTGAAGAGTAGCGCTGGTTTGTTTTCATTCCTGTATTGAACACAGATAGACCCGTCTACAATTTGATCGATTATTAACGTTTAAAAATACCTACAGTTGTATTACAAAAGTAGTTTGAAATATTTTAGTTTATAGGCAACGTTTAAAATATTTTGTAGTGACGTTGCGCATTTTGGAAGCTGTTTTTGTCCGGATCAAACACGTCAAATTGACATTTTGGATACACTGTATATGGACGGAATTAATTGAACAAAAGGACCAATTGTGATGTTTATGGGACATATTGGAGTGCCAACAAAAGAAGCTCGTCAAAGGTAATGCATGTTTCATATTTTATTTCTGCGTTTTGTGTAGCGTCTGCAGGGTTGAAATATGCTACCCCTTTGTTTACTGCTGGTGCTATCATCAGATAATAGCTTCTTATGCTTTCACCGAAAATCATTTTTTAAATCTGACATGTTGGCTGGTAATGCATGGTAATGCAAGGTAATGCATGCAAGGTAATGCATGTTTCATATTTTATTTCTGCGTTTTGTGTAGCGTCTGCAGGGTTGAAATATGCTACCCCCTTTGTTTACTGCTGGTGCTATCATCAGATAATAGCTTCTTATGCTTTCACCGAAAATCATTTTTTAAATCTGACATGTTGGCTGGATTCACAACGAGTGTCGCTTTAATTGAGTATCTTACATGTGTGATTTAATGAAAGTTTGATTTTATATAATGTTTTGGAATTTGCCGCGTTGCATTTACCCTGTTTTTTTTTGCCCAAGTGGGACGCAACTGTCCCGCCTATCCGTAAGAAGGATTCAGACACGGCTAAAACATCTGGGTTGGAAGAGTGTGCTAAAGCAGTGAATAAAACAAACTTAGGGAGGAGGCTTCTAATGTTAACCATGTAAAATTATTATAATTTTTTTTGCCAATTAAAATAACATAAAATTAATCAGAAATACAGTGTAGACATTGTTAATGTTGTAAATGACTATTGTAGCTGGAAATGGCTGATATTCAATATTATTTTATTTAACCTTTATTTAACTAGGCAAGTCAGTTAATTAAGAACAAATTCTTATTTTCAATGACGGCCTAGGAACAGTGGGTTAACTTCTTGCGTCGAGCAATCCCAGATCCGGGACCCTATTTATAGCCTCAAGCTCATTAGCATAACGCAACGTTAACTATTCATGAAAATCGCAAATGAAATGAAATAAATATATTTGCTCTCAAGCTTAGACTTTTGTTAACAACACTGTCATCTCAGATTTTCAAAATATGCTTTTCAACCATAGCTAAACAAGCATTTGTGTAAGAGTATTGATAGCTAGCATAGCTATAAGCCTAGAATTCAACCAGCAACATTTTCACAAAAACAAGAAAACCATTCAAATAAAATCATTTACCTTTGAAGAACTTCAGATGTTTTCAATGAGGAGACTCTGTTAGATAGCAAATGTTCAGTTTTTCAAAAAATATTATTTGTGTAGGACAAATCGCTCCATTTTGTTCACGTTTGGCTATGAAAAAAACATGTTTCCAGTTATAGCCTCAAGCTCATTAGCATAACGTAACGTTAACTATTTATGAAAATCGCAAATGAAATTAAATGAATGTGCTAGCTCTCAAGCTTAGCCTTTTCTTAACAACACTGTCATCTCAGATTTTCAAAATATGCCTTTGAACCATAGCAAAACAAGCATTTGTGTAAGAGTATTGATAGCTAGCGTAGCATTTAGCGTAGCATTTAGCGGGCAACATTTTCACAAAAACCAGAAAAGGATTGAAATAAAATAATTTACCTTTGAAAAACTTCGGATGTTTTCAATGAGGAGACTCTCAGTTACATAGCAAATGTTCAGTTTTTCCTGAAAGATTCTTTGTGTAGGAGAAATCGCTGCGTTTTGTACATCACGTTTGGGTACCAAAAAACCCCCAAAATTCAGTCAGCAAAACGGCGAACTGTTTTCCAAATGAACTCCATAATATCGACTGAAACACGGCAAACGCTGTTTAGAATCAATCCTCAAGGTGTTTTTCACATATCTCTTCATTGATATATCGTTCGTGGATGTCTACTTTCTCCACTGAATCGCTTGGAAAAAGACGTGCAGTTGAAGATGACGCACCAATTTCGACGGAGGACACCGGGCGGACACCTGGCAAATAAATGTAGTCTCTTATGGTCAATCTTCCAATGATATGCCTACAAATACGTCACAATGCTGCAGACACCTTGGGGAAACGATAGATCGGGCAGGCTCATTCCTTGCGCATTCACAGCCATATAAGGAGACAATGAAAAACAGAGCCTCAAAAATCCTTCTCATTTCCTGTTTGAAGTTTCATCTTGGTTTTGCCTGTAGCATCAGTTCTGGGGCACTCACAGACAATATCTTTGCAGTTTTGGAAACGTCAGAGTGTTCTCGTTCCAAAGCTGTCAATTATATGCATAGTCGAGCATCTTTTTTGACAAAATATTGCGCTTAAAACGGGCACGTTTTTTTAATCCAATAATGAAATAGCGCCCCCATAGATGTAAGAGGTTATTAACTGCCTGTTCAGAGGCAGAACGACAGATTTGTACCTTGTCAGCTCGGGGGTTTGAACTTGCAACCTACCGGGAATATCCAATGGAATATCTACATAGGCATACAGAGACCCGTAATCAGCAACCATCACTCCTATGTTCCAATAGCACGTTGTGTTAGCTAATCAAAGGCTAAATGATCATTAGAAAACAACTCTTTTGCAATTGTTAGCACAGCTGAAAACTGTTGTCCTGATTTAAAGAAGAAATAAAACTGGCCTTTTTTAGACTAGTTGAGTATCTGGAGCATCAGCATTTGTGGGTTCGATTACAGGCTCAAAATGGCCAGAAATAATGACCTTTCTTCTGAAACTCGTCAGTCTATTCTTGTTCTGAGAAATGAAGGCTATTCCATGCGAGAAATTGCCAAGAAACTGAAGATCTCGTAATGCTGTGTACTACTCCCTTCACAGAACAGAGTAAACTGGCTCTAACCAGAATAGAAAAATGAGTTGGAGGCCCCGGTGCACAACTGAGCAAGAGGAGAAGTACATTTACATTTTTTTAACTAGGCAAGTCCGTTATGAACAAATATTTTTTTCCGATGACTGCCTAGAAACAGAGGCAGAACGACAAAGTTTTACCTTGTCAGCTCAGGGATTCGATCTAAGTACATTAGAGTATCTAGTTTGAGAAACAGATGCCTCACAAGTTCTCAACTGGCAGCTCATTAAATAGTATCCGCAAAACACCAGTCTCAATGTCAACAGTGAAGAGACGACTCCGGGATAATGGCCTTCTTAGGCAGAGTTTCTCTCCGGTGACTCTGTTTTTTTTGCCCATCTTAACATTTTATTTTTAATGGCCAGTCTGAGACATGGCTTTTTCTTTGCAACTCTGCCAAGAAGGCCAGCATCCCGGAGTCGCCTTTTCATTGTTGATGTTGAGCCCCTCTCCATTCACATGGACATTAGAGCACTGGACGGGCGCTCTGTAGTCCGGGTCACCCACAATACCAACCCCCATCAACCTACGGGTGTCAGGGAACCGCAGCGACGCGTCTGCTGGTGCTATCATGGGCTGGAGCCCGTTCTGCCACGCCCATTGCCTGAAGTCAACACAGCCTGCTCCGGGACGTCTTCCTGGCGATTCTGAAGTTGCCCCGGACCTCTCTGCAATTCCCGCGTAGGACCAGGACCTCCGGGAGGTGTTCAGTAAGGCCCAGGCCAGTTCGCTTCTGCTGCACTGACCATATGACTGCAGGATGACATTCTCCCAGACACCACTCCTCCCCGGGGAGGACTGTACTCTCTGTCGGGTCCGGAGACCAAGGCTATGGACACCTACATTGAGAACTCTCTAGCTGCAGGTCTCATCTGTTCTTCTGCCTCCCCTGCCGGCGCAGGGTTCTTCTTTGTGGAGAAGAAGGATGAAACCCTGCACCCGTGCATTGACCACCAGGGTCTCAACAACATCACGGTGAAGAACCGCTACCCTCTACCCCTCATCTCCTCTGTCTTCGAGACGCTCCAGGGGGTCACTGTGTTCTCCAAGCTGGACCTATGGAATGCCTACCACCTGGTGCGGATACGGGAAGGGGACGAGTGGAAGACTGCCTTCAACATGGCTAGCGGTCACTATGAGTATCTGGTCATGCCATTTGGCCTTACCAAAGCCCGTGCTGTGTTCCAGGCTCTGGTTAATGATGTTCTCCGCGACATGTTGAACCGGCGGTTCATCTTTGTCTACCCCGATGGCATCCTCGATGGCATCCTTGAGAAGTTCGAAATCCATCACTCCACCATCCCCTTTCTGGGTTCCATCATCGCTGCAGGGAGTGTAAAGATGGATCCCAGAAAGGTCAGAGTGGTGGTGGATTGGCCCAAACCTACATCCAGGGAGCAGTTGCAACTTTTCCTGGGATTTTCCAACTTTTATCGCCGCTTTATCCGGGGTTACAGCACCCTGGCTTCCCCCGTCTGCACTCACCTCACCCAAGGTTCCGTTCACGTGGTCCCCAGCTGTTGACCGGGTGTTCCGGGATCTCAAACATCGCTTCTCCACAGCTCCCATCTTAGTTCATCCTTGTTCAACTTCTCCCTCTCATACCGGCCGGGATCCAAGTATATTAAGCCGGATGCGCTGTCACCCCGCTATAGCCCCACGGTTTCAACACTGGAATCTGTGACCATCCTCCCCACTTCATGCCTGGAGACGGCACTCAGCTGGGGAATAGGGAAGGAGGTTTGTGAGGCACAGCGATCCAAGCCGAACCCCGGGTCGGGCCCAGATAACCGGATGTTTGTTCCTGACACGGACTTCTTCTCAGTCCTGGAGTGGGCCTACTCCTCCAGGCTTATCTGCCACCCATACTCCCGGCGGACCATTCTGCCTACCCTGACCCTGAACCTGCCTGGCATTCTGTACCTTGCCACACCCACTGGATTATTGATCCCTGCCTGCTCTGACCCAGAGACTGCCTGCCGTTCTGGACCTTTTGCACCCTATCTGGATTACTGACCTCTGCCTGCCCTTGACCTTTTGTTTTGCCTGCCCCTGTACTAGTAATAAACTTTTGTTACTTCGACACTGTCTGCATCTGGGTCTTACTTGAATATATCAACAAACTGTCAAGGGCACTAGAACAGTCTGCAGCACCCGGCCTCACCCTACTAGAATCTGAAGTCAAATGTCGACTGTTTTCTGATGATCTGGTGCTTCTGTCCCCAACCAAAGAGGACCTACAGCAGCACCTAGATCTTCTGCACAGATTCTGTCAGACCAGGGCCCTGACAGTAAATCTCAGTAAGACAAAAATAATGGTGTTCCAAAAAAGGCCCAGTTGCCAGGACCACGAATACAAATTCCATCTAGACTTCGTTGACCTAGAGCACACAAAAAACTATACATACATCGATCTAAACATCAGCACCACAGGTAACTTCCACAAAGCTGTGAACGATCTGAGAGACAATTCGACATATCAATTAGCATCTGGCTAAAAATACTTCAATCAGTTATAGAACCCATTGCCCTTTATGGTTGTGAGATTTGGGGTCCGCTCACCAACCAAGAATTCACAAAATGGGACATACACCAAATTGAGACTCAGCATGCAGAATTCTGCAAAAACATCCTCTGTGTAGAGCGTAAATCATTAAATAATGGATGCAGAGCAGAATTAGGCCGATACCAGCTAAATATCAAGATACAGAAAATAGTTGTTAAATTCTACAACCACCTAAAAGGACGCAAACCTTCCATAACAAAGCCAGCACCTACAGAGAGATGAACCTGGAGAAGAGTCCCCTAAGCAAGCTGGTCCTTGGGCTCTGTTCACAAACACAAACAGACCCCACACAGCCCCAGGACAGCAACACAATTAGACCCAAGCAATTCATGAGACAACTAAAATATAATTACTTGACACATTGGAAAGAATCAACAAAAAAACCGAGCTAACTAGAATGCTATTTGGCCCCAAACAGAGAGTACACAGTGGCAGAATACCTGAACACTGTGACTGATCCAAACTTAAAGAAAGCTTTGACTACGTACAGACTCAGTTTTAAAGGTAAAAAAAATAAAAAAAATATTGAGAGGCAAAGTACACGTAGGCTCTCAAGAAGTGGAAACTGACAGGGGTGTAAAGTACTTAAGTAAAAATACTTAAGTTCTACTTAAGTAGTGTTTTGGGGTATCTGTACTTTACTTTACACTTTATATTTTTGACTTGACTTTTACTTCTCTACATTCCTAAAAAAATAATGTACTTTTTACTCCATACATTTTCCCTGACATTTTGACTGTTTAACAGGACAGGACAAGTGTAAATTAATTTGTAAATTATGTCTGAGTGCCTCTAGCTAACCATCAATTTAAAAAACAAGAAAATGGTGCTATGTGGTTTGCTTAATATAAGGAATTTGAAATTATTTATACTTTAACTTTAGATACTTAAGTATATTTGAGCAATTACCTTTACTTTCGATACTTAATTAAATTTAAAACCAAATACTTTTAGACTTTTACTCAAGTAGTATTTTACTGGGTGACTTTCACTTTTCCTTGTGTCATTTTATATTAAGCTATCTTTACTTTCACTCAAGTATTACAATTGGGTACTTTTTCCAACACTGGAAACTGAGCTGCACTTCCTGCAAAATGTATGACCATATTAGACGTGCGCCTTGTCCCGGACCTGCTGTTTTTCGACTCTCTCTCTCTCTCTCTATCGCACCTGTTGTCTCTGAATGCTCGGCTATGAAAAGCCAACTGACATTTACTCCTGTGGTGCTGACCTGTTGCACCCTCTACAACCACTGTGATTATTATTAATTGACCCTGCTGGTCATCTATGAACATTTGAACATCTTGGCCAAGTACTGTTAGAATCTCCACCCGGCACAGCCAGAAGAGGACTGGCCACACCTCAGAGCCTGGTTCCTCTCTAGGTTTCTTCCTAGGTTTCAGCCTGTCCAGGGAGTTTTTCCTAGCCACCGTCCTTCTACATCTGCATTGCTTGCTGTTTGGGGTTTTAGTCTGGGTTTCTGTATAGAACTTTGTGATGTAAAAAGGGCTTTATAAATACATTTGATTGATATTTGCCACAGATTACACAGACCCACAAAGAATTCGAAAAAAAAAACAATTTTGATAAACACCCATATCTTGTGGGTGAAATACCACAGTGTGCCATCAGAGCAGCAACATTTGTGACCTGTTGCCACAAGAAAAAGGCAACCAGTGAAGAAGAAACACCATTGTAAATACAACCCAAATGTACATTTATTTATTTTCCCTTTTGTACTTTAACTACTTGCAAATAATATGACATTTGAAATGTCTTGATTCTATTGGAACTTTTTTGAGTGTAATGTTTACATTTATTTTTGATTGTTTATTTAACTTTTGTGGACACCAGCTACATTAAGTACTGCAGTGCATATCCTCATGGACTGCACCAGTTTTGCCAGTTCTTGCTGAGAGATGTTACCCCACTCTTCCACTAAGGCACTTGCAAGTTCCTGGACATTTCTGGGGGGAATGGCCCTAGCCCTCACCAACCGATCCAACAGGTCCCAGATGTGCTCAATGGGATTGAGATCCGGGCTCTTTGCTGGCCATGGCAGAACACTGACATTCCTGTCTTGCATGAAATCACACACAGAATGACCAGTATGGCTGGTGGCATTGTCATGCTGAAGGATCATGTCAGGGTGAGCCAGCAGGAAGGGTACCACATGAGGGAGGAGGATATCTTCCCTGTAACGCACAGCGTTGAGATTGCCTGCAATGACAACAAGCTCAGTCCGATGATGCTGTGACACACCGCACCAGACCATAACGGACCCTCCACCTCCAAAATGACCCCACTCCAGTGTATAGGCCTCGGTGTAACGCTCATTCCTTCGACGATAAACGCGAATTCGACCATCACCCATGGTGAGACAAAACCGAGACTCGTCAGTGAAGAGCACTTTTTGCCAGACCTGTCTGGTAAAGCGACGGTGGGTTTGTGCCCATAGTCGACGTTGTTGCCGGTGATGTCTGGTGAGGACTTGCCTTTACAACAGGCCTACAAGCCCTCAGTCCAGCCTCTCTCAGCCTAGTGCGGACAACTGAGCATTGATGGAGGGATTATGCGTTCCTGGTGTAACTCGGGCAGTTGTTGTTGCCATCCTGTACCTGTCCCGCAGGTGTGATGTTCGGATGTACCGACCAGGTGCAGGTGTTACACGTGGTCTGCCACTGTGAGGACAATCAGCTGTCCGTCCTGTCTCCCTGTAGCGCTGTCTTAGGCTTCTCACAATACGAACATTGCAATTTATTGCCCTGGCCACATCTGCAGTCCTCATGCCTCCTTGCAACATGCCTAAGGCACATTCACATAGATGAGCAGGGACCCTGGGCATTTTTCTTTTGGTGTTTTTAAGAGTCAGTAGAAAGGCCTTTTTAGTGATGTCATAACTGTGACCTTAATTGCCTACCTTCTGTAAGCTGTTAGTGTCTTAACGATGTTCCACAGGTGCATGTTCATTAAGTGTTTATGGTTCACTGAACAAGCATGGGAAAGTGTTTAAACCCTTTAGAATGAAGATCTGTGAAGTTATTTGGATTTTTACAATTTATCTTTGAAAGGCAGGGTCCTGAAAAAGGGACGTTTCTTTTTTTGTTGTTGAGTTTAGTTAATTTAGCTGTCTTCAATCAAGTGTATAGCCCCCTGCCATACACCTCAATAAATTGAAAGAAGTAGGCTAGTATAGGGTTTTGAACAACTGCCATAGCCTACATGCCTATTAGGTGTATCTTTTCGGGCCTGTATTATTTCAAGCAAATGGGCTGGGTCAACACGTCTCCCCTCCTCTGTTGTCACGAAGCAGGAGGTCCAGTCGTTACTAGGGGCGTGGAATCAATGTGTAAAAAGGGGACCTCGCAGTTGCATACATTGTGCGATGCGAAACGTTGGCGAGCTATTAACGTTGTAAATTTAATGCTGAGAATATTCAATCAACATTTACGTTGAAGACTCATCGCCTCTGAAAGCCGTATGAGACACTCGCTCCGGTAACCTGCAGAAAGCTCCCACCACATCGGATGAGACCGCCTGCATAGCCGCTAGTCATTTGGCGGCAACGGGGCTATATAAGATGTAGGCGAGGGATGCAAGGTTGGTGATATTCAGTTATATATTCTCGTTTATGATTTATTAGCTACAGCTCAGACCCACGGAGCGAAAATAAGCAAATATGTAGACCGATAGATAAAAACAAACTGCACTCATCGTAGTTTCAGTCGGACGGAGCTAGCGTCATCAGTCGGCTAGTAGGCGTCAGCCAGCTTCCAGTCATTTCTAGATGGGATTCCGCTTTTCTCAAATATATTTTTTTCATTTTAGATAAACCCTGCCTAACTTTAATCTAATTATCCTTAACCTGCTACGAGAATGTTACGTTAGAAGTCAACTTTGACAAGCTGGATCCTAGACAGACCCCAGCTTCTTCGCCTGCTCGAAATGTACATAAGCAGCTACAGACAAGCTACCACGAATCTTTTTATGTTTTTGGAGTGGGAGCTAGTTATTAGCTTTTTTTTTTACGGGTAACTGGATAAAGTTGTCACCTCATTAACTCCCTCGCTGACGCGAATCTCGACATTAAATTGATGTGCACCTGCTAAATCACAACTATAGCCAAATTCTGACGTTTACGTTCATTAGCTAAATAGCTCGCAAACTGGCTACACCTATTCAGCTAGTTTATTTTAGTGTTAACCATTTGTTTTACATTTCTCAACTTTGGTTGCTTATGACAGGAAGCAGAGACAAAGCTGGTTTAGCGAGTTAACGTTATATACCACGTGTGTTGCGAAATGCAAGGCCATGTCAATGCTTTCATCCACGCATTTTAAAATATTTTAACTCTTTGCTTTCGTCTAGATTGGATGTGCAGACTGACATCGTTCCTGTCATACCCCCATGCTGAAGAATTGCGTAACCGAGCGGGTGCTGCAGGTCTTCTGTCCCCACTCCGCCTTAGTGTCCGGAACAACCAATATGGCTGTCATCATCTAGAAACGTCAGTGACTCAAAAGTGAAATTGCCATGGAATCGGGTACCGAGCACGATGGATTTAAATATCCATCTGTTCCCGATTCACAATGTGATCTCAGCATAAATATTTATGAGACCATCAGCGACAGAAACGTCAATAATATGGGCACTTCGACAGTCGTGAGAGGAGGGAGCGACCCAAGTTCGTATCCTCCATCGAATTATCAGCTGATCGTACGTCAAAGATTCATCAGGAGAAGTTTGTGGTTCTCGGACTCGGATGAACAGGCTTTTGAGGTGCCAGAATGTGACAACAGCAGTAAAATCCTCAACATAAACCTGCGCACGATAGTTGACAGGACACGGAGGGCTTGGTCGGGGCCACAGGAGGGCTCCAGCACCGAGAGTCAAGGGGGGCAGAAAGACAGCGCCACAGAGAGTGCCAGTGCTGATGAGAAGGAGAAAGCTGGGGATACATTGAACGTTGCATCCACCGACGGAAGTAAAAATGCTATCAGAACTGCCAGCGATGAGGAAGAGGCCGAAATGAAAGCTGTTTCCACATCTCCTGGGGGACGGTTTCTCAAGTTTGATATCGAGCTCGGGAGAGGGTCCTTCAAGACTGTCTATAAAGGTCTGGATACCGACACGTGGGTGGAAGTTGCCTGGTGTGAACTTCAGGTAAGATGCAGCACCTTTTTTGATCAGAAAGTATTCAGCAGTTTGTTGTGGTTAAGAAGGCTTATTTGACCTGCTCAACCTTTTTTATGGTGATGTTTAATTTAAAACAACTGTAAAATGGGGAAACAATTATGCATTTTCCTATCAAGACAAGGCTGATATTTTCCCTAAAGGCCTATTATGAATTATTGACTATCATCAAATATTAATAGGAATTAGGAATATTAAGTATCAACATGCCTCAAGGCTTTGTCATCTGACATTTTCCAAATCCCAGCTATCTCTTGGTATGTGTGTGGGTCCTCCTGGATCTCTCTGATGGGTGTCATACTGGACTGGTCGGTTTCAATTAATGATTTCCATTAGAGGGCTGATGCATGATGGCGCTCACAGGAAGTCCTCTCTTATGCAGTCAGCAAGCGTTCACACTTCATGACAGCATAATGGTGATGTCTATCGGGAGCTGTCAATCAGCTAGACTACTATAGAGGCCTATAGCATTGACACGCTACTAATAATACAATGCATTTGGAGAGTATTCAAAACCCTTGACTTTTTCCTAATCCCACCCCCCATAAAATTAGAAATATCACATAAGCGTACAGTACCAGACGAAAGTTTGGACACACCTACTCATTCCAGGGTTTTTCTTAATTTCTTTACTATATTCTACACTGTAGAATAATAGTGAAGACATCAACACTATGCAATAACACATATGGAATCATGTAGTAACCAAAAAAGTGTTAAACAAATCAAAATATATTTGAGATTCTTCAAAGTTGCCACCCTTTGCCTTGCTGACAGCTTTGTTGATGTACCTTTGGCAGCGATTACAGCCTCGTGTCTTCTCCTGGGTATGACTCTACAATCTTGGCACACCTGTATTTTGGGAGTTTCTCCAATTGTTCTCTGCAGATGCTCTCAAGCTTCTCAGGTTGGATGGGGAGTGTCGCTGCACAGCTATTTTCAGGTCTCTCCAGAGATGTTCAAATCCGGGCTCTGGCAGGGCCACTCAAGGACATTCAAAGACTTGTCCCGAAGTCACTTCTGTGTCTTGGCTGTGTGCTTCGGGTCATTGTCCTGTTGGAAGGCAAACCTTGCCCCAGTCTGAGGTCCTGAGAGCTCTGGAGCAGGTTTTCATGAGGGATCTCTGTGCTTTTCTGTGTTCATCTTTCCCTCGATCCTGGTCTCCCAGTCCCTACTGCTGAAAAATATCTCCACAACATGATGCTGCCACCACCATGCTTTGCCGTAGGTATGCTGCCAGGTTTCCTCAGGCCAAAGAGTTCAATATTGGTTTCATCAGACCAGAGAACCTTGTTTCTCATGGTCTGAGTCCTTTAGGGGCCTTTTGGCAAACTCTAAGTGGACTGTTGTGCCTTTTACTGAGGAGTGGTTTCTGTCTGGCCACAACCATAAAGGCCTGATTGGTGGAGTGCTGCAGAGAGGGTTGTCCTGGAAAGTTCTCCCATCTTCAGAGGAACTCTGTCAGTGGCTATCAGATTCTTGGTCACCTCCCTGACCCTTCTCCCTCAATTGCTCAATTTGGCTGTGCGGCCAGCTCTAGAAAGAGTCTTGGTGGTTCCAGACTTCTTCCATTTAAGAATGATGGAGGTCACTGTGTTCTTGGGGACCTTCAATGCTGCAGAAATGTTTTGGTACCCTTCGCCAGATCTGTGCCCCGGCACAATCCTGTCTCGGATCTCTATGGACAATTCCTTCGACCTCATGGCTTGATTTTTGCTCTGACCTGTACTTATAAAGACAGGTGTCTTTATATAGACAGGTGTGTCCCTTTCCAAATCATGTCCAATCAATTGAATTTACCACTGGTGGACTTCAAGTTGTAGAAGCATCAAGGATGACCAATGGAAACAGGATACACTTAAGCTCAATTTCATGTCTCATATCAAAGGGTCTGAATACTTAAGTAAATAAGCTATTTCTGTATTTTTAATACATTTGCAAAAATTTCAACTTGTTTTCGCTTTGTCTTTATGGGGTATTGTGTTTGAGGAGAATCAATTTATTTAATCCATTTTAGAATTAGGCTGTAATGTAACTGTGGAAAAGGTCAAGGGGTCTGAATACTTTCTGAATGCACTGTAGGTCAGCAATTTTGAGTTTCCAAACTCTTAGTCCTGTTTTGTTTCTGTAAGAACCTACCTGTTGTAAGTGTTAACAGCCACTGGAAAAATCACAATTTTTGACCACATATGGTATTAAGTAATTATTTCCAACCTCAAGTCTGCAGCGCAGGATTATCATTCCCTCTCTCTCCCTGGAAGTTTAGGCTTAAATGAACGACAGCCAATAAGCATGACTGGGCTCCTCATAGACCTAGTGTCATTAGTGCAGACACAAACAAAATAAGCCATATGACAATACATAGGTAATCAAGCACACAGGCACATATTATGTGAGGACTATGCCATACAGCATTAACAAATATGAATTCCCTGACCTTTTCACAATATTGGGCTATAGCAGTAAAACAGTATAGTTTAGGGCAGGGTGTCTGTTTTGACCCAGCAGTAAGACGGTGGGTTGTGAGAAGTAAACGCCCTCACTGTGCAACAGTAGGGCTGCTGACAGGAAGCAGCTGATGCATGCTGTTGTGGTGGCCCTGTGGCCTCGCTAAAGCTATGTCAGCTGAGGGTACTGCGGCTGCCTGTTAGGTCACTGTGTGTGTGAGAGCGCGAGAGGATGAAATTATGTTGCTTGCATACCTCATAAGTGGTAGGTAGCCTAGCGGTAATGGCGTTGGGCCAGTAAGCGAAAGGTCACTGGTTGGAATACCTGAGCCAACAAGGTTTAAAAATCTCTTTGCCCTTGCACGTAACCCTCATTTGCTCCTGGGTTGCTATACTACAATTGCAGGCTGACCCTATAAAACACATTTGACTGGATCTATCTGTGACCATAACTTTTTATGAAAAATAAAATGTTATCCTGGCAGTGAGTCATGAGCGCAGAGGTGTATGTGTATGTCTCTCTCCTATTCAGAGAGGGCATGTTCAACTGATGACATGCTTGGAGCAGAGAGACAGATTCATCTTTTCACAGTGATGAGGATGCCATGTACATGATAATGGAATAGATGGAATCCAATCTCTCTTCCAGCAAGCAGAGTATGACCCATAATTGGACACAGGATGAGGAGAGGATGTAGAATTTAATCATTAATTCTATTGCCTACTTCCCCCATAGACATGTACAAACACTCCCTCTAGTGGACAGTGTTATTGAAGCAAACAAATCAATCACCATTCAAAAGGTCATTTTCTGATGACCATTTTCGCCCCCCCATTGCTCTCTATGAAGGTTTATTGGACTGTAGATTTTAACAGCATAAAAAAAGACTGAAAATGTATGCACTCACTACTGTAAGTTGCTCTGGATATGAGTGTCTGCTAAATGACTAAAATGTAAAACAGATTGTTCCTCACAATTGGCATGGTTAACAAATGCTACATTGATCAATGATTTTCACCAAAGTGCTGATTCTGCCTGGTTCTTCCCCAGCCCCATTGGTTGAGTCACTTGTTGGTGCTTTTAGTAATTGATTAGAAATGGTCAAATGTTTACTGTTATTGACCAACCCGATTTAGTGGTCTACAAGTAAGTGGTCAGGTGTAACTCCCTGTAGTTTGGTAACTGTTCAGGTAGTAGAGTGGACTGGCTCCTTATATTCAATTGTGAATTTGACAAAATAGCAGCCTGTCTGTTCGTGCTTCCGTCACCGTACTTTG
Organism: Oncorhynchus masou masou; assembly: GCF_036934945.1. NCBI lineage: Eukaryota > Metazoa > Chordata > Actinopteri > Salmoniformes > Salmonidae > Oncorhynchus > Oncorhynchus masou. Next base: position 46,727,088 of record NC_088229.1, on the reverse strand, counting down.
AACGTTGTTGTTCCACTGGCTTTGTGCATCGTTTATTATGATTCTGCCATCATGGACATTTCTGGAATTCATATGAATAGGCTAACTAGTATTTAGACTAAATTACACCATAGTGCCTGGAAATACGATGACATTGCTAAAGTAATAAAATATTTAGTAGGAAACCACTGCCAGCATTATCATGTGGTCAAATTTACTTTAGACAGATGGCAATGTTGTCATTAGCTAGCAAAGTTTGTCAAAAATAGCTAGCAATGCTAACGTTATCTTGTTAAAATCCAGTGGCCTCCCCTCAATCTTAGCTAGCTAGCTAACGTTATACTGCATCTAAAGTCAATCTGGCAACATCAAAATTATGACAAGGTTTTCCTACTAATTATTTTCTTCCTTTTGAATGTCATATTATTTCCAAGAAACTGTAAATCACTTTTGATGCAATCATCAGCGCTCATTGATGATGCATTGAGTAGAATGATCAGTCGGACATTATTGTGACGAAACGTGCAACCCATGAATAGGACTTCATTTGGGGGTGTGTAACTTAATTATATCTAGAGCTGTGACGGTCATGGAATTTTGGATGACGGTAATTGGCCAGTCAAATGACCACTGTCTCCGTTTTATATTAGGGCTGGATGACATCAATAATTATCGAGGTAATTACTTCCCTCAATAACGATATAAAAACATTTAGATACATTTTCTATAATGTCGATGTAGAATAATTAGGTACAGCTGTCCATTTCACCTCTCTCACTTCTCCGCACGTTCCTGCTGTGTCAATGTGCACCTGGAGAGGCCCACTAAAAACCACATAGCACCTAGTGATGGAGTAACCACTATTCACCACAATTTGTAATGTTGGAGAAGGAGCAGCTTCCAACGACTAAATTATTGATTAAAAAGGGTTCAACTGTTTCAGTTATTTGGAAGTGGTTTGGCTTTTTGAAGTCCAACAAAGAGCAGAGCAATGTTCAGTGCAAATTGTGCCGTAGCCCGGTGGCTACCAAGTCTGGTAATATGACAAACCCTTTTCACCATCTGCAAAATTAGTCTTTGGAACATGCAGGAAGTTTGAGTTTGCGCCACGGTATTGATTAACACACCTCAAGCACCAGCCAATCTAGGGATGTTCGCCGGAAGCAGTCAATACTGACTGCGTTTATGCCCTACGACTTAACATCAAAAAGACAGAAATTACAAATCCTATTATGCATTGCATTTTTAAGGACATGCTACCAATTAGCACAGTCGAAAAGGAAGGTTTCAAAAGGCTTACCAATTTAATTGACCCCAGGTACATGCTCCCTGGCCGCAAACATTTTTCACACTGCAGTGCCTAACTCTATTCCGAGTGTAGGGGAAAAAGTTGAGGAACGGCTCAAGACAGATTTGACGGATTTTGCTACCACTACCAATCTGTGGTCTAGTCGCACATCAGAGCCTTACATTAGCCTCACTGTCCACTATATTGTGTGTGAGTGAGTGGAATCTTCAAAATAAATGCCTTCAAACATCATACTTTCTTGACGACTACACGGATGACGCTACAGTATAGCAGAGGGGCTCATTGACGCTCTCGCCTCATGGGGACTCAGTCAAGACAGACGGGTCTGCATTACAACGGATAGTGGTGTGAACGTGGTGAAGGCTGCTCAAATCAACAAATGGACCTGACTGCAATGTTTTGGACATTGTCTGCACTTGGCCATTGTTAAGTTACCTTGTCAATTGTGTATATTGAAGCGATTGGTTAGATGAAACAACTAATTATTATTTTTTTTTTTAGTTAACTGATTAAGTTAAATATTACATTTGTACAGTGGTGGGCCATCAGGGCCAGCAAGGCCTTCTCTGCTGGCCTAAACATAATCAGAATATATATATTTTTAAAAATATATTTTCCCACAAATGTATTAAATTATTCCCCAGAGTAAGAGTTACACTCTTCATTTCATAGCTTTCCTCTTGGTTGCACTGCTTCCAGCCCCAGGTTGAGATTTGGAGGGCTGGTCTTTATGTTAGATATTTTATCCAATCATGTTCAGCCATCATGTGTTGCCAGGGGTCTAAAATCTGCCCTCAGGCCTTCAGAATCAACAGTGCGGGCGCTTGTAGCTTAAAGTGAATGGAAATTAATATTTAGTGTCAACCAATCAGCTTTAGAGTTGGCTATTGTACGCCTGCTGGCTGGCTCCAGTGTTACACAGGAGCCAGCTAGCAGGCGTAGTGCCTGCACGTCTTTTGATTGGATTACCAATATTGAGAGGCAGGTCTCAGAACTAGGAAACTGAAATTGATCAACGAATTACTACTAAAGCTGTTTTTTCAACCCACAATGGTGGAAGGAGAAGATATCGATTTGGTCGAGGATATAATTATAACGCCATTCTCAAGACAAACTTTTCAAGTACAGTTAGACATTGTCAGGAGAGGTAGACGCCGACGCTACAAAGCCGACGCTACAAAGACAGGCTCCGAGAAGCACTGCAAACTGTACTGCTGGGAATGCCTATTATTTGCAAGTGATCGATTTGGTGTTTGGAGCCACACTGGCTTTGCAAACCTGAGTTGTCTAACCAAGGCAGCAACGAGACACCAAAGTACGGCTGGGCACTTACAAACAATGGTGCTTTTGAAAACTTTTGGGGACACCCGAGTGGATCTACAGCTCAACGAACAAGCGCGCAGGGCAACGAAACGGCACAATGAAAAGGTATTGTACTCTTCCCCTGCAATTCTCTGAATAAAAATGTAAATTTCAAGGTGACACAACTCCTGGTTATACTGCATTTCTGTTTAAATGTATAGTGTCTAGAGCCATGGCATCATAATGATGGTAATAAGAGGTGGATTAATTTGGGTGGGACTGTGTAGGACTTCACTGAAGGCCCAGGCCCCAGAACCACGGCACGCTACTGCATTTGTACATAACTAAAGGGATTATTGTTATTTTAACATTTGTATTAAAATCTCTATTTCTCTTAGTGGGTAGAGACAAACGGGTGGCTCAAGCAATTGGAGTGTGTAAGAAAGTGGTTGGTGCCTTTTCCTATTGGTGGAAAAATAAGAGACCTGGCAGTTGCTCAAAAAGAACACAACCTGCCCCAGCACAATTTGGTGACTGTTGCCTACCAGGTGGGGGATCATGTCAAAAGATAGTGCAAAGAGTAATGGAGCAGTGACCTTGTCACTTGTCTTGTCCAGTGACAAGAAGACCCTGCCCTTTGCTCCCACCCATACAGATATACAGTTGAAGTCTGAAATTTACATGTACCTTAGCCAAATACATTTAAACTCAGTTTTTCACAATTCCTGACATTTAATCTTAGTAAAAATTCCCAGTTAGGATCACAACTTTATTTTAAGAATGTGAAATGTCAGAATAATAGTTGCGTGATTTATTTCAGCTTTTCTTTCATCACATTCCCAATGGGTCAGAAGTTTCCATACACTCAATTAGTATTTGGTAGCATTGCCTTTTAAAATGTTCAACTTGGGTCAAATGTTTCGGGTAGCCTTCCACAGTTCTATTTTTGTGTCATCAGACCAGAGGACATTTCTCCAAAAAGTATGATCTTTGTTCTTATGTGCAGTTGCAAACCGTAGTCTGGCTTTTTATGGCGGTTTTGGAGCAGTGGCTTCTTCCTTGCTGAGCGGCCTTTCAGGTTATGTCTATAGGACTCGTTTTACTGTGGATATAGATACTTTTGTACTGGTTTCCTCCAGCATCTTCACAAGGTCCTTTTTGCTTTGGTTCTGGGATTGCACTTTTTGAAAGGAAAATAATGTGTCTCCTTCCTGAGCGGTATGACAGCTGCGTGGTCCCATGGTGTTTATACTTGTGTACTATTGTTTGTACAGATAAACGTGGTACCATCAGGCGTTTGGAAATTGTTCCCAAGGATGAACCAGACATGTGGTCTACAATTTTTTTTTTCTGAGGTCTTGGCTGATTTCTTTTCATTTTCCCATGAAGTCAAGCAAAGAAGCACTGAGTTTGAAGGTAGGCCTTGAAATACATCCACAGATACTACTCCATTTGACTCAAATGTTGTCAATTAGCCTATCAGAAGCTTCTAAAGCCATGACATACTTTTTCAAGCGGTTTAAAGGCACAGTCAACTTAGTGTATGTAAACTTCTGACCCACTGGAATTGTGATACAGTGAAATAATCTCTGTAAACAATTGTTGGAAAAATTACTTGCGTCATGCACAAAGTAGATGTCCTGACCGACTTGCCAAAACTATAGTTCGTTAACAAGAAATTTGTGGAGTGGTTGAAAAACAAACCAGTTTTTTTTAATGACTCCAACCTAAGTGTATGTAAACTTCCGACTTCAACTGTAGATGTTCTTGAGTCCATCAACCTGGCATTGACCCCACTCCTAGAATTCAGATGCTCTGTCTGAGTCTTACTTGAAGCCAGTACTACACCTGTTCAGAGGTCATGAAACCTATGATTGTGAAACAGAGCTCACCCAAACCATCAAAATGATAGTCAGTGACTATCTGAATGAGAAATATGATGACCTAGACACAGATTGCCTCCTGGACATAGCCTCGCTGGTCGACCCTCGGTTTAAAACATTACTTCAAAGAGGAGAATATGGGCCACATAAAAGCAAGAGCTGTCTCAGAGATGGTCAATGAGGGACATGAAAACCCAAGCACAGCACGGGGAGACGTGGTGAATCCGCAGCAACAACTGCCAGCCAAAAAAGAGAGTCACTGGGCAGTTAAAAAAAAAAGCCATGCTCCACCACCACAGGTCTTACTGAAATCGAGCTGGTAGAAAAGGAACTCAGCTGCTACCTTCAGTCTCCTGATGCTGACAGCAAAACCAATCCACTGGACTGGTGGAAGATCTATTCAAAAAACTTTCCCAAAGTCAGCCACCTGGCAAAGTGCTACTTGTGCATTCCTGTGACCTGCCCCCCCTCCGAATGCATTTTTAGCCATAGGGCAGCTTTAAAGCCAGAGACCGTAGACAGACTTGTCTTTCTTGCTTTTAACTTGTAAGACGACGACTACCCCAACTTCGACTGTGATGTGCCATTAGGCTAACAGTTATAATGCATATCGATTTGCACTTTTTAAAAATGTTTTTTTATTTCTTGTTCATAACTTGTGAGGGTTTATAGCTTTAAAAAAAAAAGTAGTTAATGTGACTTGTGAGTTCTTAAGCTTCTGACAATCAATAAGAAACATAAAAGCCTTTTGGTTTGTTCAGGCATTCTTGAGTCTGAAGCAGAGATGCACCTTTTTAAACATAATTTGATTAATATTGTGATCATTATCAACAAAAAAAATGTATTTTTATCTCAGCAAAAAAAGATGTAGCTCTTTCAGGACCCTGCCTTTCAAAGCTAATTTGTAAAAATCCAATTAACTTCACAAATCTTCATTGTAAAGGGTTTAAACACTGTTTCCCATGCTTGTTCAATGAACCATAAACACTTAATGAAAATGCACCTGTGGAACATCGTTAAGACACTAACAGCTTACAGACGATAGGAAATTAAGATAGTTATGAAAACTTAGGACACAAAAGTGGCCTTTCTACCGACTCTGAAAAACACCAAAAGAAAGATGCCCAGGGTCCCTGCTCATCTGTGTGAATGTGTCTTAGGCATGTTGCAAGGAGGCATGAGGACTGCAGATGTGGCCACAGCAATAAATTGCAATGTTCGTACTGTGAGACCCCTAAGACACCGCGACAGGGAGATCGTCCTCGCAGTAGCAGACTGCGTAACAGCACATGCACAGAATCAGTACACCCGAACATCACACCTGCGGGACGGATACAGGATGGCAACAACTGCCCGAGTTACAACAGGAACGCACAATCCCTCCATCAGTGCTCAGACTGTCATCGAGAGGCTGGACTGAGGGCTTGTAAGGCCTGTTAGGCAGGTCCTCTCCAGACATCACCGGCAACAACGTTGCCTATGGGCACAAACCCACCGTCGCTTTACCAGACAGGATTGGCAAAAAGTGCTCTTCACTGACGAGTCGCAGTTTTGTCTCACCGGGGGTGATGGTCGGATTTGCGTTTATCGCTGAAGGAATGAGTGTTACACTAAGGCCTGTACTCTGGAGCGGGATCGATTTGGAGGTGGAGCGTCCGTCATGGTCGGGGGCGGTGTGTCTCAGCATCATCGGACTGAGCTTGTTGTCATTGCAGGCAATCGCAACGCTGTGCGTTACAGGGAAGACATCCTCCTCCCTCCATGTGGTACCCTTCCTGCACATCTGGGACCTGTTGGATCGGAGGGTGAGGGCTCGGTCCACTCCCCCCAGAAATGTCCAGGAACTTGCAGGTGCCTTGGTGGAAGAGTGGGGTAACATCTCACAGCAAGAACTGGCAAATCTGGTGCAGTCCATGAGGAGATGCAATGCAGTACTTAATGCAGCTGGTGGCCTCACCAGATGCTGACTTTTGATATCACCACCCTCCCCCTTTTCAGGGACACATCATTCCGTTAGTCACATGTCTGTGGAACTTGTTCAGTTTGTCTGTTGTTGACTGTTGTGTTCATACAAACATGTTAATCTTGAAACTCCCCATCCCGGATCCGGGATCGTGACTAAAGCCTCAGGCTCATTAGCATAACGCAACGTTAACGAGTTTTTCAAAAAAATATTATTTGTGTAGGACAAATCGCTCCGTTTTGTTCACGTTTGGCTATGAAAAAAACCTGTATACAGTTATAGCCTGAAGCTCATTAGCATAATGTAACGTTAACGATTTCTGAAAATCGCAAATAAAATGAAAATAATGCATCTGCTCTCAAGCTTAGCCTTTTCTTAACAACACTGTCATCTCAGATTTTCAAAATATGCTTTTGAACCATAGAAATGGACTAATTTGTGTAAGAGTATGCAAAGCTAGAATAGCATTTTGTGAAGCATGTAGCACGCAACATTTTCACAAAAGCCAGATAACCAAATAAATAAAATCATTTACCTTTGAAGAGCTTCTGATGTTTTCAATGTTTTCAATGACTCTCAGTCACATGCCAAATGCGCAGTGTTTCCTGAAAGCGTCTGTGTGTAGGAGAAATCGTTCCGTTTTCTACATTGCGCCTGGCTACTGAAACGAACCGAAAATGCAGTCACCTACAACGTAAAACTTTTTCCGGATTAACTACATAATATCGACCGAAACATGGCAAACGTTGTTTGGAATCAGTCCTCAAGGTGTTTTTTCACATATCTCTTCATTGACATGCAGTTCGTGGAAGCTTGCTTTCCTCTCTGTATTCCTTGGAAAAATACTGGCAGGTGACTTTTGCGCACCAATTTCGGCGCAGGACACCGGGCGGACACGTGGTAAATGTGGTCTCTTATGGTCAATCTTCCAATGATCTGCCTACAAATACGTCACAATGCTGCAGACACCTTGGGAAACGACAGAGAGGGTTGATTCATTCCTCTTGCGTTCACAGCCATATAAGGAGATCATGACAAACAGAGCCTCAAAAATCCTTGTCATTTCCTGGATGCCATCTCATCTTGGTTTTGCCTGAAGCTCACGTTAAAGGGCACGCACAGAGAAGATCTTTGTATTTCTGGACACGTCAGAGTGTTTTCTTTCGAACAGTAGCAATTATATGCATAGTCGAGCATCTTTTTGTGACAAAATATCTTGTTTAAAACGGGAACGTTTTTCATCCAAAAATGAAATTGCGCCCCTAGAGTTCCAAGAAGTTAAGTTGTTGAAAATAAACGCAGTTGACCCTGAGAGGACGTTTTCTTTTTGTGTGTGTGTGCATACAGTTGAAGTCGGAAGTTTTTTACATACACTTAGGTTGGAATCATTACAACTTTTTTTTCAACCACTCGACAAATTGCTTAAAACCTCTCTGGGATATGTGGGAAGCTAGCTTCCCACCTGGCCAAAAGCCAGGGAAAATGCAGAGCGCCAGATTCAAATAAATTACTATAAAAATCAAACTTTCATGAAATCACACATGCAAGATAGCAAATTAAAGCTACACTTGTTGTGAATCCAGCCAACATGTCAGATTTCAAAAGTGCTTTTGCCGAAAAGCCAAAAATGCTATTATCTGAGGATAATACCATAGCAAACAAAGAGAAGCATATTTCAACCCTGCAGGAGTGACACAACGCAGAAATAAAAATATAATTCATGCCTTTGACGAGCTTCTTTTGTTTGCACTCCAATATGTCCCATAAACATCACAAATGGTCCTTTTGTTCGATTTTAATTCTGTCGATATATACCCAAAATGTCCATTTATTTGGCGCGTTTGATCCAGAAAAACACCATTTCCAACTTGTGACTACAAAATATTTCAAAAGTTACCTGTAAACTTTACTAAAACATTTCAAACTTCTTTTGTAATACAACTTTAGGATTTTTTTAAACGTAAATAATAGATAAAATTGAAGATGGGATAAGGGATACAGGAAGAAAACAAACTGTAGCTAGCTTTCTGGTCACACACCTCTAACAGTACATTTCAAGTGACCCTCGTTCAAGATGGCCGTACTTCATTACACAAAGGAAAAACCTCAACCAATTTTTAAAGACTGACATCCAGTGGAAGCGATCGGAACTGCAAGAAGGTCCCTTAGAAATCTGGATTCCCATTGAAAAGAGTGACCTCACAGACATGATTCAAACCGTTTTAGAAACTTCAGTGTGTTCTATCCAAATCTACTAATACTATGCATATCTTATCTTCTGGTGATGAGTAGCAGGCAGTTCAATTTGGGCATGCATTTCATCCAGATGTGAAAATACTGCCCCCTGTCACCTAGAAGTTAACACACTTTTGTTTTGGCAAATTGTTGCAAATCAATCCTAAAATAACGGCAAAGGACCTTGTGAAGATGCTGGAGGAAACCAGTACAAAAGTATCTATATCTACAGTAAAAATGAGTCTTATATCGACAACATGAAAGGTTGCTCAGCAAGGAAGAAGCCACTGCTCCAAAACCTCCATAAAAAAGCCAGACTACGAGGAAAAAGGGGGAGGCTTGCAAACCGAAGAATACCATCCCAACCGTGAAGCACGGGGGTGGCAGCATCATGTTGTGGGTTTGCTTTGCTGCAGGAGGGACTGTTGCACTTCACAAAATAGATGGCATTATGAGGTTGGACAAATATGTGGATATATTGAAGCAACATCTCAAGACCTCAGTCAGGAAGTTAAAGCTTGGTTGAAAATGGGCCTTCCAAAAGGACAATGACCCCAAGCATACTTCCAAAGTTGTGGGAAAGTGGCTTAAGGACAACAAAGTCAATGTATTGGAGTGGCCATCACAAAGCCCTGACCTCAATCCTATAGAAGATTTGTGGGCAGAACTAAAAAAATCATGTGTGAGCAAGGATGCCTGCAAACCTGACTCAGTTGCACCAGCTCTGCCAGGGGGAATGGGCTAAAATTCATCCAACTTTTTGTGGGAAGCTTGTTGAAGGCTATCTGAAACGTTTGACCCAAGTTAAACAATTTAAAGGCAATGCTACCAAATACCAATTGAGTGTATGTAAACTTCTGACCCACTGGGAATGTGATGAAAGAAATAAAAGCAATACATAAATAAATAAATTGTTCTCTCCACTATTATTCTGACATTTCACATTCTTAAAATAAGGTGGTGATCCTAACTGACCTAAAACAGGGATTTTTTTAAAAATTTGTATTAAATGTCAGGAATTGTGAAACTGATTTAAAATGTTTTTGGCTGAGGTGTATGTAAATTTTTCGATGAAATGAGTTGCAGAATGAATCGGAAATATAGTCAAGTCGTTGACAAGGTTATAAATGTTTCAATATAAAATTAAAATAAATTTAAACATTTGTCATTAACTTGTATTTTGTCAAAGAATCCTCCATTTGCAGCAGTTGCAGACCTTTGGCATTCTAGTTGTCAATTTGTTGAGGTAATCTGAAGAGATTTCACCCCATGCTTCCTGAAGCACCTCCCACGAGTTGGATTGGCTTGGTGGGCACTTCTTAAGGTCAAGCTGCTCCCACAACTCAATAGGTTTGAGATCCGGTGACTGTGCTGGCCACTCCATTAGCGACAGAATACCAGCTGACTGGTTTTTCCCTAAATAGTTAATGCATAGTTTGGAGCTGTGCTTTGGGTCATTGTTATTGGTGGAGGAAATTGGCTTCAATTAAGCGGCTTCCACAGGGTATGGCATGGCGTTGCAAAATGGAGTGATAGCCTTCCTTCTTCAAGGATAGCCTTTCTTTACCCTGTGCAAATCTCCCACTTTACCACCACCAAAGCACCCCCAGACCATCACATTGCCTCCACCATGCTTAACAGATGGCGTCAAGCACTCCTCCAGCATCTTCATTTTTTCTGCGTCTCACAAATGTTCTTCTTTGTGATCCGAACACCTCAAACTTAGATTTGTTTGTCCATAACACTTTTTTTCCAACCTTCCTCTGTCCAGTGTCTGTTCTTTTGCCCATCTTAATCTTTTCTTTATTTTGGCCAGTCTGAGGTATTGCTTTTTCTTTGCATCTCTGCCTAGAAGGCCAGCATCCGGGAGTCGCCTCTTCACCGTTGATGTTGAGACTGGTGTTTTGCGGTACTATTTAATGAAGCTGCCGGTTGAGGGCTTAACCGAAAGGTTGCTAGATCAAATCCCTGAGCTGACAAGGTAAAAATCTATTGTACTGCCCTTGAACAAGGCAGTTAACCCACTCACTGTTCCTAGGCAGTCATCGTAAAAAAAAAGATTTGTTTTAGAATGGACTTGCCTAGTTAATTTTTTTTTTAAAATGTACTTGTCATCTTGCTCAGTTGTGCACTGGGAACTCCCACTCTTTCTATTCTGGTTAGAGCCTGTTTTTGCTGTTCTGAAGAGTAGTACACAGCATTGTACGAGATCTTCAGTTTCTTGGCAATTTCTTTTCATTTCTCAGAACAAGAATAAACTGACGAGTTTCAGAAGAAAGGTCATTATTTCTGGCCATTTTGAGCCTGTAATCGAACCCACACATGCTATTGCTCCAGATCTCAACTAGTCTAAAAAAGGACAGTTTTTATTGCTTCTTTAATCAGGACAACAGTTTTCAGCTGTGCTAACATAATTGCAAAATAGTTTTCTAATGATCAATTAGTCTTTTAAAATGAAACTTAGATTAGCTAACACAACGTGCCATTGGAACACAGGAGTGATGGTTGCTGATAATGGGCCTCTGTATGCCTGTGTAGATATTCCATTAAATATCTGCCATTTTCCAGCTACAATAGTCATTTACTACATTAACAATGTGTACAATGTATTTCTGATCAATATGTTATTTTGATGGACGAAAAATTTGCGTTTCTTTCAAAAACAAGGACATTTCTAAGTGACCGCAAACTTTTGAACGTGTGTATGTACGTCTCGTGTTTTAGCCGCACCTTCTCATTCAAGGGTTTTTCTTTATTTTTAATATTAGAAAATAGTAAAAATAAAAACCCTTGAATTAGTAGCTGTGTCCAAACATTTGACACGTGTGTTTCTCTCCTCGGCTCCTGACTGCATGTGCTGCCATAGAAGTAGAATAAATAGAGCAGGTGCCCCCATTCAAGTCAGTGATGTTCTAAGGGAAAGGGGGATACCTAGTCAGTTGTACAACTGAATGCGTTCAACTGAAATGTGTCTCCCGTATTCATCTCTGAATCAGTGGTGCGGGGGGGCTACCTTAATCGACATCCACGTCTTCGCCCCCCCCCCCGCACCACAGATTTCCACCTTGTCAGCCTGGGGATTCGATCCAGCAACCTTTCAGTTCCTGGCCCAAAGCTCTAACCAAAGACACGAAGCAGGAAGTATACCCAACAATATGTACTGTGATTTGTTAATTCAATTCATCTGACATTTCAAAAAATACATTCCATGTCTTGAGCCACATCAGTGAATATCATTTGAATGAACATACATCACCATGGAAATCATTGCGTCACAATACCAGGCAGCCATGGACCCAGTTGATATTCGATAGGACGTTGCAACTCTGCCCACTTGTGGGGAAAACAACCTGTGGTGACCTAGGTTGCCACATTTGTCTCACAGCAAAAACATTTTTTTTCTTGTCTGCTTGTTTAAGTCTATTACAAAACTATATTTAAGAAGTACAACATCTCTGAAGATTACTTTTCAACATTGCCTGCTCCCTAACGTTCTCAGTACGGGGCTTCCCACATGCCCCTTTTTCATGACGATGCTAGCAGCCATTTGAGTGAGAGCTAGCTAGCTACCGCCTGGAACATTTAAGCTAACCATGAAAACAGACTTGTACAGCTACAAGTAGTGAGTGGCGTTAGACTGTACTATACAAGTTAAATGTCTATCCTGTGATTTAAATATTTTCCACACACAAAGCTACATGTAGCTTGGACACCGGGCCCCCACATTTCCCACGCTGAATAGTCTGAAGCAACATCTTCTCGCAGGCTCTATTTCCCTATGCTGGAGCATTGTGAGCCATTGGTCAGTTTTTTTGACCTGGTTACATGTACATTGACCATCACAGCTTTTTGGCATGTTTCGTTATTTCTGTGAAAAATAATAATTTTAAATCGACAACGAAGTTGCCTCTTTTACAATAGGGGTGAGTTGGAAAGAATGTTGGATCTCAATTTGTTGGCAACTGTGCTATCACCAATTACATGTGAGATTTGAACATAGATCCACTTGGCTAATGACTGTATTGCAGTACATCTGTGTGAGATTCAGCAGCATGTACAGTGGGTGTGTACATTGTGTAGCAATTCTGTGTACGAGGGATGAAAAATGCCCTGGTGGCCTAATAAAGGCTGTGATTTACAGCTCACTGTCTGAAGGTCCCATCCAAGCCTTTGACGGAATTGCAGACTGCCCCTCCACCACCCTGATGCCTCATTCACACCCAACCAAAGTTTTGCCTTCAGTCAGACACATATAGGTGGTGCCAGCCCTGTGGTGTTCAGTGGACTGTGGTGGTATGTAAATGTTGCTGGAGCTTTTCTTGTTTAGCAGAGAAAGACAGAGGGGGATGTGTCTGTGATTTTCCACTGTTTCCCTCTGTTGGTTACGTGGCCCCTTCTGCCTGGAAGTTTAATCTGGTCCTGTTGGCTCTCTCTCCCAGACGATCTCCTTGTTTTTTTCTCTCAACTCTCAAGCTTCTCTCTCGCTTGCACTCAGTCTCTGCTTCCTTCTTTCTAAATTGAACAAAAATATAAAAGCACCATTACATTTACATTTAAGTCATTTGGCAGACGCTCTTATCCAGAGCGACTTACAAATTGGACCATGTAAACTGTAGGTTTCATGAACTGAAATAAAATATCCTAGAAATGTTCCATATTCAACAAAAGGTTATTTCTATAAAATTGTGCACAAATTTGTTTACATCCCTGTTAGTGAATATTTCTCCTTGACAAAGATATGCCACACCCGTCAGATGTATTGATTATCAAGATGCTGAATAAAATGGCACGATCACTACATAGGTGTACCTTGTGCTGGGGACAAAAGGCCACTGAAATACAGTTTTGTTACACAACACAATGCCACAGATGTCTCAAGTTGAGGGAGCATGCAGTTGGCATGCTGACTGCAGGATTGTCCACCAGAGCTGTTTCCATGATTGAATGTTCCTCTACCATAAGCCACCTCCAATGTTGTTTTAAGAGAATTTGACAGTACATCCAACTGGTCTCACAACCGCAGACCACGTGTAACCACACCAACCCAGGCCCTCCATCTGGCTTCTTCACCTGCAGGATCATCTGAGACCAGCCACCCAGACAGCTGATGAAACTGAGTTTGCACAACTGAAGAATTTCTGCCAAAACTGTCTTAGGGAAACTCCTCTGCGTGCTCGTCGTCCTCACTAAGGTTTTGACCTGACTGCAGTTTGGCATCGTAACTGACTTCAGTGAGCAAATGTTCACCTTCAGTGGCCAATGGCATGCTGGAGAAGTGTCCTCTTCAAGGATGAATCCCGGTTTCAACTGTACCGGTCTGACTGCGTACTTGGCGTTGTGGTTTGCTGATGTCAACGTTGTCAATAGATTGCCCCATGGTGGAAGTGGGGTTATGGTATGGGCAGGCATAAGCTACGAACATCTAACACAATTGCATTTTATCAAGGGCAAATTTAAGGCACAGAATCCGTGATGAGATTCTGAAGCCCATTGTCGTACCATTCTTCTGCCGCCATCACCTCCTGTTTTAGCATAATGTACGGCACCATGTTGCAAGGATCTGTACGCAGTTCCTGGAAGCTGAAAATGTCCCACATACTCACCAGACATGTCACCCATTGAGCATGTTTGGGATACTCTGGATTGACTTGGGCGACCCAGCGTTTTCCAGTTTCCTAATAAAATGCCAAAATATCTACCTACTTCGCACAGCCATTGAGGAGTGGGACAACATTCCACATGCCACAATCAGCAGCCTAATCAATTCTATGTGAAGGATATGTGTTGTGCTGCATGAGGCAAATGGTGGTCACATCAGTACTACTTTTCTGATCCACGCCCCTACTTTAATTTTTTTTTTTAAGGTTTCTGTGACCAACCGACGCATATCTGTATTTCCAGTCATGTAAAATCCGTAGATCAGGGCCTTATTTATTTAAATTGATTGATTTTCCTTTTATGAAGTGTAATATCTTTTTAAATTGTTTTATATTTTTCAGTATACAGCCTCTTTCTCTCTCTCTCCATCCCTTGCTCAATGTCTGCCTTGGCACCATACAGATGGCACAGGAAGGGTTGCTAATCTGTGTGCAGAGAGAGGGATGCCCATGGTCCCTTTTCCACTTACTTTTTAATATTTTTTTGTTAGTCACATGGTATGTTTGTTTACACAGAGCAAATGGAAGTTACACTTGAAATTCACTACTAATGTTTGCTAGCTAAATATCTTATAGTTAACTTCTAATTATCTAACATGTGCAAAATACATTTTCTCGCTTGCAAGACCAATCTTCTTGGTGGCCTACAGCAGAGACAATCAATCCACTCCAGGATCAAGTGTGAGTAGCCCTTTTGAGATAGTTGTATAACTGGGTTGTCTGTCCTTGCAGTTAGCTTGCGCTTTTTAACATTTTGTTAGCGTCTGCTATGGGAATTCGCTAGTACCTTGTTAGCATAATTATTTCATTTTATATATATTGAATTGTACTACACCGGCTCCGACGCTCGTCGGAGGTGGCAGGGCTTGCAAAGTATTTCAGACTACAAAGGGAAGCGCAGCCGAGAGCTGCAGAGGGACACGAGCCTACCAGACGAGCTAAATAACTTCCATGCTCGCTTCGAGGCAAGTAACACTGAAACATGCAGGAGAGCATCAGCTGTTCCGGACTACTGTGTGATCACGCTCTCCGCAACCAATGTGATCGTTGACCTGTTTTAAAAGGGTCTTACTCACAAGGCAGGGCAGATTTCCAGGATGTGTACTCCGAGCATGGCCAACTGGCAAGTGTCTTCACAGACATTTTCATCCTCTCCCTGTGAGTCTGTAATACCAACATGTTTCAAGCAGACCACCATAGTCTCTGTGCCCAAGAACACGAAGGTAACCTGCCTAAATGACTACAGACCCGTAGCACTCACGTCTGTAGTCATGAAATGCTTTGAAAGTCTGGTCATGGTTCATATCAACACCATTATCCCAGAAACCCTAGACCCACTCCGATTTGCATACCGCACCAACAGATCCACAGATGATGCGATCACTATTGCACTCTACACTGCCCTTTCACACCTGGACAAAAGGAACACCTATGTGAGGATGCTATTCAGCGTTCAACACCATAGTACCCTCAAAGCTCATCACTAAGCTAAGGACCCTGGGACTAAACAGCTCCCTCTGCAACTGGGTCCTGGACTGGCTGCTCCCAGGTGGTAAGGGTAGGTAACAACACATTTGCCACTTTGATCCTCAACATGGGGGCCCCTCAGGGGTGCGTGCTCAGTCCCCTCCTGTACTCCCTGTTCACTCATGACCAGACGGCCAGGCACGACTCCAACATCATTAAGTTTGCCGATGACACAACAGTGGTAAGCCTGATCACGACAACGATGAGACCGCCTATAGGGATGAGGTCAGAGACTGTGTGGTGCAAGGACAACAACCTTTCACTTAACGTGATCAAGACAAAGGAGATGACGGTGGACTACAGGAAATGGAGGACCGAGCACACCCCCATTCTCATCAACGGGGCCGTAGTGGAGTAAGTTGAGAGCTTAAGTTCCTCGGTGTCCACCTCACCAACAAACTAACATGGTCCAAGCACCCCCCCCCTATGCATAGTTACTTTAAAACCTCTTCAGGATCGGACCCTTTTCAATTTTCGCCTAAAATGACATACCCAAATCGAACTGTCTATAACTCGGGCCCTGAAGCAAGGAAATGCATGTTCTTGGTACCATTTGAAAGGAAACACCTTTTAAGTTTGTGGAAATGTGAAAGGAATACAGGACAATGTAACATAATAGATCTGGTAAAATAATAAAGGAAAAAAACAACTAACTTATTATTTTTTTGTCTTTGAAATGCAAGAGAAATACCATCGTATTATTCCAGCCCAGCTGTAATTTAGATTTTGTCCACTAGATGGCAGCAGTGTATGTGCAAAGTTTTAGACTGACCCAATGAACAATTGCGTTTATCTAAAAAAACAAAAACAAAAAACAAACATGTATCAAGACTGCCAAAATGTGCCTAATTGGGCACAATTTCATGTTCAAAACTGTTCCTTCTCCTCAAACAATAGCATGGTATTATTTCACTGTAATAGCTACTCTAAATTGACCAGTGCGGTTAGATTAACAAGAATATAAGATTTCTCCCAATATCAGATATGTCTATGTCCTGGGAAATGTTCTTGTTACTTACAACCTCATGCTAATTGCATTAGCCTACGTTAGCTCAACGTCCCACAGGGGACCCACCGATCCTGAAGAATAACTCTACCTACATGTTACCTTGACACCGGTGCCCCCGCACATTGACTCTGTACCGGGTCCCCCCTGTATATAGCCCAGTTACTTTTATTTGCTGCTGCTCATTAATTATTTGTTATTCTTATCTCTTGCTTTTTTGTATTTTCTTAACAGCATTTTAGGTTAAGGGCTTGTAAAGGTAAGCATTTCACTGTAAGGTCTACTACACCTGTTGTATTTGGCGCATTTGACAAATACAATTTGATTTGAGATAGTACATCTCTATCGTGCAAGTCAAGTTTGGGGACACCTACTCATTCCAGGGTTTATATATCTATATCTAATATACACTGCTCAAAAAAATAAAGGGAACACTTATTAAACAACACAATGTAAATCCAAGTCAATCACACTTCTGTGAAATCAAACTGTCCACTTAGGAAGCAACACTGATTGACAATAAATTTCACATGCTGTTGTGCAAATGGAATAGACATCAGGTGGATATTATAGGCAATTAGCAAGACACCCCCAATAAAGGAGTGGTTCTGCAGGTGGGGACCACAGACCACTTCTCAGGTCCTATGCTTCCTGGTTGATGTTTTGGTCACTTTTGAATGCTGGCGGTGCTTTCACTCTAGTGGTAGCATGAGACGGAGTCTACAACCCACACAAGTGGCTCCGATAGTGCAGCTCATCCAGGATGGCACATCAATGCGATGTGCGACGTGGCAAGGTTTGCTGTGTCTGTCAGCGTAGTGTCCAGAGCATGGAGGCGCTACCAGGAGACAGGCCAGTACATCAGGAGACTTGGAGGAGGCCGTAGGAGGGCAACAACCCAGCAGCAGGACCGCTACCTCCGCCTTTGTGCAAGGAGGAGCAGGAGGAGCACTGCCAGAGCCCTGCAAAATGACCTCCAGCAGGCCACATGTGCATGTGTCTGCTCAAACGGTCAGACTCCATGAAGGTGGTATGAGGGCCTGACGTCCACAGGTGGGGGTTGTGCTTTACAGCCCAACACCGTGCAGGACGTTTGGCATTTGCCAAAGAACACCAAGATTGGCAAATTCGCCACTGGCACCCTGTGCTCTTCACAGATGAAAGCAGGTTCACACTGAGCACATGTGACAGACGTGACAGTCTGGAGACGCCGTGGAGAACGTTCTGCTGCCTGCAACATCCTCCAGCATGACCGGTTTGGCGGTGGGTCAGTCATGGTGTGGGGTGGCATTTCTTTGGGGGGGACGCACAGCCCTCCATGTGCTCGCCAGAGGTAGCCTGACTGCCATTAGGTACCTAGATGAGATCCTCAGACCCCTTGTGAAACCATAGGCTGGTGCGGTTGACCCTGGGTTCCTCCTAATGCAAGACATTGTTAGACTTCATGTGGCTGGAGTGTGTCAGCAGTTCCTGCAAGAGGAAGGCATTGATGCTATGGACTGGCCCGCCCGTTCCCCAGACCTGAATCCAATTGAGCACACCTGGAACATCATGTCTCACTCCATCCACCAACGCCACGTTGCACCACAGACCGTCCAGGAGTTGACGGATGCTTTAGTCCAGGTCTGGGAGGAGATCCCTCAGGAGACAATCCGCCACCTCATCAGGAGCATGCCCAGGCGTTGTAGGGAGGTCATACAGGCACGTGGAGGCCACACACACTACTGAGCCTCATTTTGACTTGTTTTAAGGACATTACATCAAAGTTGGATCAGTCTGTAGTGTGGTTTTCCACTTTAATTTTGAGTGTGACTCCAAATCCAGACCTCCATGGGTTGATAAATTTGATTTCCATTAATTTTTGTGTGATTTTGTTGTCAGCACATTCAACTATGTAAAGAAAAAAGTATTTAATAAGAATATTTCATTCAGATCTAGGATGTGTTATTTTAGTGTTCCCTTTATTTTTTTGAGCTATATATAATATGAGGTTCTTCAAAGTAGCCAGCCTTTGCCTTTATGACAGCTTTGCGCACATTTTTTGTTGTTGAAAGAAATGGCGCCCCATGTGTGCACGGTCGGTAATACCGTATACCCTGGAATGGTTCAGGAAGGGTATAAAGGTATGTAAATCTGGATACCGCCCAATCCTACTGAGCTACAAATCAACCAGGTCTACTGTAGGTCCTGTAGTGTTGAAAGTGAGTGAACTATTGAAAGTTCTCTGGTTCTGACTCACACGCCTTTCTGTTTTAAGATGGTGTATAATCAGGTCATACAGAGAGTGGAGTGTGTGTGTGTGTCCTGGTATTTGGCAGGGTGCACGCTGCTCTGCAGATAAAATCAGCTGTTGTGCTTCTGAATGTGATGACACCATGGTAGAAGAGAGAGCGCTTCATTCCTCTATCTATCACTCTCTGAGCGTGGGCTGAGATATATGTACAGTAACTGCACACCGCTCTAACCAGTTCTACTTTGTACTTCCCTGATTTGGATTGGGGGAAATTGTTTAAAGGAAATGCAAATAATTGTATGTATATTTGTTTAACTTTGTGTGCGCACGCACTAGATGTGATGAAAGCAACCTACAGTAGAGACTCTAGCCCCCTCTTGATCACTGAGGTGGAAAATAAAAACTATGTTGGTGATGTCCAAGTGGGTCATTGGTCAGTCTATGGGCAGTGAGAGAGGTACACACCAACTCTTAACAGGGCCTCATCAGTGTCCTCCAGCATGTTAGAGGTCCTCTGTGTAACAGCCACGGTGAAGTGGCCAAGCCTGTTACAGCTAGCCTCTATTTGGCTAAAGCACACACAGTGCCTTTGGAAAGTAGTCAGACCTTACGTTATAGCCTTATTCTAAAATTGATTAAATTGGGGGGGGGGGGGGGGTTCTCTCATCAATCTACACAATACCCCATAATGACAAAGCAAAAACAGGTTTTGATTTTTTTTCTTCTAATTTGTTTAAAATAAAAACTATTCAGACCCTTTATTCATTACTTTTGATGAAGCTCCTTTGGCAGCGATTACAGCCTCAAGTCTGAGAACCTGCTCCAGAGCTCTCAGGACTTCATTGAGGATCTCCCCATTCATCTTTTCAGTCTTTCCCTTGGAGACTGGTCTCCCAGTCCCTGCCGCTAAAAAACATCCCCACAAAATGATTCTGCCACCACCATGCTTCACCATAGGGATGGTGCCAGGTTTCCTTCAGACATGGCACTTGGCATTTAGGCCAAAGCGTTCAATCTTGGTTTCACCAGACCCAGAGAATCTTATTTCTCATGGTCTGAGTGTCTTTAGGTGCCTTTTGGTTCCAAGTGGGCTGTTATGTGCCTTTTACTGAGGAGTGGCTTCTGTGTGGCCACTACCAGAAAGGCCTGATTTGGTGGAGTGCTGAAGAGATGGTTGTCCTTCTGGATGGTTCTCCCGGAAGATTCTCCCATCTCCACAGAGGAGATGTGTGAGGAAGAGGAAGATCTGTCAGAGTGACCATCGGGTTCTTGATCACCTCCCTGATGAAGGCCCTTCTCTCCAGATTTGCTCAGTTTGGCTGTGAGGCCAGGTCTAGGAAGAGTCTTTGGAGGTCCAAACTGATTCCATTTAAGAATGATTGAGGCCACTGTGTTCTTGCGGACCTTCAATGCTGCAGACATTTTTTTGGTACCCTTCCCCAGATCTGTGCCTCGACATAATCCTGTTTTGGAGCTCTACGGACAATTCCCTCGACCTCAAAAGTCAAGGGGTCTCAATACCGGGCGGAAGGAGCAGAATCGACAGTTGCATATCAGATATTCTTTTTGACTGTATTGTTTTGACTCGCAATATTATTTTTGTTGCTAGTTGGCTGTAACTGCACCAAATTGTCAATATTTTTTTCTTTCATAGCCTGTTCTCAATCTTCTTTTTAAATAAGGAGCCAATTTGTTTTCAGCACTTTATTTCCATGACTGATTAAAACTTGTTTTTTCATGTCCTTTCTACAGCAGACATTGCTCACAATCTATTTGGAACAACGAATTGCAATAAAATCACATTATCGAATGTCAATGCATATAGAATCGCATATAGAATCGCAATGCATATCGTATCGGCACCTAAGTATCAGGATATTGTAAGGTCCCTGGGAACTCCCAGCCCTAATAGCTAGGATGTGGGAACTGGGTCCAAGGCACAAATGTAGGGTGATGTAGCTTAGCAGTTGCAAAGAAATTGTAGGGTTAGTCATTGACCGAGGTTTGTAATGTGGGCTAAACGTATCAAAGAACTGATGTAAATGCGGTAAGTTTACCCTGAGTGACTCTCTGACAGCGAACCTGTAATAGCTTTTTTTCACAGACGGGATATATTTGCATATCAGAGAACCAGGTGCACTTGGGCGCCTGTCTTCTTCCCTCTCCCTCCCCTGGCTAAGGTATGTGTGGTGGAAATGCCATCTGATCAGTGTAGCTCAGAAATATGAGACTAAAGCCAGTCTAGCTTGTCAAAACACAGTTCCGGTTTAGTACCCGTGCTAATGCCAACAAAAGATCAGCCAATTCTGACCTACTTGTACAGGATGCAAAAGGTGAAAACATTTCTGTTTTTCATCTTTAGTAAACACTGAAGCCAGTAGCGGACTGGAGTATTTTAATGTTGGTCTAAACTGTCCAGTTGTTCTTATCGTCCCACAGCTGGATTGTGTATTATTTGATGAAGGGGGAGCCCAAGCTATATTGTGTCCCAGTAAAATAACTCTATATTTATTATGAAATGAATTATGTGGAGGCTGCTGCTGTGTACAGTACCTTCAGAAAATATTCACACCACTTGACTTTTTCCACAGTCTTTAATTTAAATTTTTTTTTTAAATAAACGATCTACATAGAAAACTGTCAATAGAAGGAAATTCAACATTTCTTCTTACCATTCATGGAAAATGAAACCCTAATATCTTGACTAGATAAGTATTCAACCCTTTGAGTCAATACATGTTAATTACCTTTGGCAACGTGCTTTGCACACCTGGATTGTACAATATGTGCCCATTTTTATTATTTTTAAAATTCGTCATGCATTTTTAAAAGTTGGTCATTGCTAGACAGCCATCTTCAGGTCTTGCCATAGATTTACAAACAGATTTAAGTCAACTGTAACTAGGCCAAGCAGGAACATTCAATGTTGTCTTGGTAATCTACCCACTGTCTGTTGGAAAGCAGACTGAACCAACTGTGCTTAGCTCTTCTGTCCTAAATAACTCAATAGTCCTTACCGATGACTAACTAGCATACCCATACCATAATGCAGCCACCACCATGTTTGAAAATATGAAGTGATGTGTTGGCATTGCCCTGAACAACGCTTTGTGTTAAGGACAAAACGTTAATTGCTTTGCCACATTCTTTGCAATATTACTTTAGTGCCTTATTGCAAACAGGATGCTTTAATATTTATATTCTGCACAGCCCTCCTTCTTTTCACTCTGTCAATTAGGCTAGGATTGTGGAGTAACTACAATGTTGTTGAGCCATCCTTACAGCCATTAAACTTTAACTGTTTTAAATTCACCATTGGCCTCATGGTAAAATCCATGAGTAGTTTCCTTCCTGTCCGGCATCTGAGTTAGGAATGGCGCCTGTATCTTTGTAGAGACTGGGTGTATTGGTACGCCATCCAAAGTGTATTTAATAACTGCACCATACTCAAAGGGTTATTGAATGTCTGCTTTATTATATTTTTTTACCCATCTACCAATATGTGCTCTTTGCAAACCATTGGAAAATCTCCTTGGTCTTTGTGGTTGAATCTTTGCATGATATTCTTTTATTTATTTATTTCACCTTTTTATTTAACCAGGTAGGCCAGTTGAGAACAAGTTCTCATTTACAACTGCGACCTGGCCAAGATAAAGCAAAGCAGTGCGACAAAAACAACACTGAGTTACAGATGGGATAAACAAACGTACAGTCAATAACACAATAGAAAAATCTATGTCAAGTGTGTACAAATGTAGTACAAGGTAAGGCAATAAATAGGCCTTAGTGGCGAAATAATTACAATTTAGCATTAACACTGGAGTGATAGATGTGCAGATGATGATGTACAAGTAGAGATACTGGGGTGCAAAAAAAAAAGAATAACAGTATGGGGATGAGGTAGTTGGGTGGGCTATTTACAGATTGTCTGTGTACAGGTACAGTGATCGGTAAGCTGCTCTGACAGCTGATGCTTCAAGTTAGTGATTTGTCTCCAGCTTCAGTGATTTTTGCAGTTCGTTCCAGTCATTGGCGGCCAAACGCGGTGTTGGCTTTGGGGATGACCAGTTAAATATATCTGCTGGAGCGTGTGTTACTGGTGGGTGTTGCTATGGTGACCAGTGAGCTGAGATAAGATGGGGCTTTACCTAGCAAAGACTTATAGATGACCTGGAGCCAGTGGGTTTGGTGACGAATATGTAGCGAGGGCCAGCCAACGAGAGCATACAGGTCGCAGTGGTGGGTAGTATATGGGGCTTTGGAGACAAAACGGATGGCACTGTGATAGACTACATCCAGTTTGCTGAGTAGAGTGTTGGAGGCTATTTTGTAAATGACATCGCCGAAGTCCAGGATCGGTAGGATGGTCAGTTTTACGAGGGTATGTTTGGCAGCATGAGTGAAGGATGCTGAGTTGCGAAATAGGAAGCAAATTCTAGATTTTATTTTGGATTGGAGATGCTTAATATTAGTCTGGAAGGAGAGTTTACAGTCTAACTAGACACCTAGGTATTTGTAATTGTCAACAAATGTACAGCTCGACTGAGGGACATTATCTGTACAGTATGTGTGGGATACAGAGATTGGGTAGTCATTTAAAAACTGTTAAACACTATTGCACACGGAGTCCATGCAACTTGTGACTTATTAAGCACAGTTTTACTCCTGAACTTTATTTGGGCTTGCCATAACAAAAGGGTTGAATACTTATTGACTCAAGACATTTAGCATTACATTTAATTAATTTGTAAACATTTCTAAAAGCAGTTAAATTCAGGTTGTAACATAACAAAATGTGGAAGAAGTCCATGGGTGTGAATACTTTCTGAAAGCTGTGTTTTTTCCAAACCTTTCCCTTGGAAAATAACAGATGAAATGTTGACTGTGATATGTATCAATTGTAATAATTTTCCTGCTAAAATAAAATATTTTTGATCTAGCCTAGGCCCTGTACTTTTATTTGGATGCTCTAGTCTAGTGCATGTAGCATGTCATTTTCTTGTATAGAGCCACATGATCAGGCAGGCCACAGTTAAACAGGATGCAATCTTGAACTTTCTCCTCTCAAACTGCCAGTCTCCTTTTGAAATGGCTTTAATGAAGATGACATCATTGAAGGCAGGACAAGGGAGGGTAAGGGCTGGGATAGGGCTGGTCGGTATTCACTAGCTACGTTTTGCTCTTACTTTTTACTAACTAGAGATTAGCAATAGCGGCTAACACTATTTTAGCCACACCTTGCCAAGAAAAGACAAACTAACAGAGTAGTTTGAGGACACTAGCTAGGTTTCTATCCAATTGGCGACAGATTTTCATGTGACTATTCCAATATCTGCATAAAGAAAATATGCACATTTTCTCACCATTGGTGCGTTTCCACCAAAGATACTAATTATTACGTGATGTATGCACAGACAATGTACACTGTCAAGTTTTCATGCACCGAATAAAAATCTAATGTTCAATGTTTCCATCACATTTTCAACTCTACTAACTTTAGTTTCGTCACCACTGTTACATTAAATAGCAAATGCACTTACTCTGGTCTAGGCACGTGTGCTCTCGCCAACAGCTTGTGGATATTGTGTAGGCTAGTTTACATGACGATATTATTATGGATAAAAGCCAGAATATTTTTATTTGTAAAAGCATCAATCACCAGAATAAGACCAATATTTATTGGAAAGGAGCATCAAATCTTCATGCACTCTCACAACCCTTTGACGTTCATTATAACTTATTAAATCTGTAGCTTAAATACTGAATGGTAGGGGTTTCTAGGAAGGTCAGGTGGTCCAGCGGCTTGGTTTGCGACTGTAACTGGACTACTGTACCCAATATTGGATTCTTTCTCCAACTACCTCTCAGTAGTAGTAGAAAATCAATTAAAATGTACAAATCGCCAGTTCACATTTTGTTGTTGCTTATTACGTTATTTTCTACCTTCTGAAAATACCTTATCTTTTGTGACAATCCTCTTCTTCAGTGTCGAACTGCATGTAACTGTGTTGACAATCGTTTTGCATGCCGAACAACCCCAGGCAATATCAGTAGCTGAGTCAAACTGCGCACTGTGCCCAGCTTTGCGCACTGACCAACGCGAGTTAAGTGGTCTGTTCTTGATCTTGCCCATCTGCGCTCCAGATGCTCAACTAGTCTAAAGAAGGACAGTTTTATTGCTTCTTTAATGAGGACAACAGTTTTCAGCTGTGCTAGCATAATTGCAAAAGCTTTTTCTAATAATCAATTAGTCCTTTAAAATTATAAACTTGGATTAGCTAACTCAACTTGCCATTGGAACACAGGAGTGATGGTTGCTGATAATGGGCTTCTGTACACCTATGTAGATATTCCATTAAAAATCTGCCGTTTCCAGCTACAATAGTCATTTACAACATTAACAATGTCTACACTGTATTTCTGATAAATTTGATGTTATTTTAATGGACAAAAAATGTGCTTTTCTTTCAGAAACAAGGACATTTCTAAGTGACCCCAAACTTTTGAATGGTAGTGTACATCATTCTCACACACACAGCATATGTTTTACTATCTTTGTGGGGACCTAAAATGTATTTCCATTTAAAGTCCTATTTTGCCTAAACCTAACTTCTAACCCTAATTGTAACCCTCAACCTAAAATAGCGTTTGTCTTCGTGGGGTCCTGGGAAATGTCCCCACAAGGGCGAATTTTCCTTTTTTACTATCCTTGTGGTGGCATTGGGGGTTTCCTGGTACCACCCCACACACGTCAGCTCAAACAGATCCAGCTCAGAGAAGCCCAGCTCATGAGTTCCATCAGCAGCAGATTTTAATTTAGAATGGAAAAGGATTGTGTTTAATGCAACAAATGTTAGTCCACCGACTCGTATCACATCGATTCGTTCTCTAATCAAACCGAATCTCACCCAATCGTTTCAAATTAAAACATAGCCCATGTGTATATATAGATACCTTTCGAATAATCTTGAAAGGGAAAGATGCACAACCCTAGTAAACCTCACTAAAATATTCAGCTGAAAATTAATAATGGCAGGATGGGGGCAACTGAGGTGGGCTGTTAATTAATTGTGCGTGTGTTTTAGTCTGGGCCAGGTCGTGTTGGTGAGTCAAGCCCGTCTCTCTGGCTCTGTGCCGCTTCATTTGCAGTGGGTGATAAAACCGGAGAGAGGGAGGGAACGGGGAGTTAGTCTGTGGTTCAGCTCAGGACAAGTCCCCAAAGCCCCAGTAGCTCTCTGACAGCCTCAGACCAGGACAGTGTCCCCCAACCATCCAGACTATTTTCTGTCATAAAGGCTTCAGGATCTGAAAGGTCTTGACAGACCGTGACACCACAGTGAAATCTTTTCAAGACCTTATGGCAATTTTTACTCCAGCTAGGTCTCAAAGATGACTGACCTGGAAGCGGGGTTCAAGAGCTCTCTGTGTGCCCTGTCACACTGTCTGGTTCTCACTGGTTTGACTGGTTTCAGATGGTTCATATTCACTTTGTAGGCTGAGCATCCTCCTACCTGAGACTGAGTGGGTTCCGAACAGATGGCTTTCTCTAAGCTCCAACTAAGGCCTCATAAGGGTTTCATAGTACCCCAGTTATTCCCTGTCAACTGTGTTTATCTTGTGTTTATTATGTGTGTTTGGTTAACTTTAGTACCACCAGCTGTTCGGTTGGTGAGAAATGCTGTGATATACGGCTGTACACATCCAGCTCTCTGGTTCCTGTTCCCCCGCTGTCCAGTGGGTTGGTAGTGGCAAGGTGGGCTTTGTGTTGCTGGTGTTGTGTTACTCCAGCGTGGAGCCTGGAGCTCTATTAAAGGAACCTGAGCTGGCCGCTGAGAATCATGGAAAAACAACAACTCTATGGGCGCGGTCATCGGCCTCTGTCAATCAATTGTTCAATCATCAAGGTCTCCCTCCATCACTAGTTAACTCATTGAGGTGTAGACTAAAGGATGCATTGCGCCATACCTTTCTAAATAGATGCCCACGGCTTGTCCAGTGCGCCAGGAATGAGAAGTAGCACCTATGACCAATGGAATACTTCAAAAAGACTGCCTACCAGTCAGGCTGATTTGATCTGGTGCCCAGCTGCTGCTCAGCAGAAGAGCGGTGGAGGGGCTAGGAGTGGAGCCAGCTAATTTGGGTCTCTGAGGCCTGCTGCCCTCTTGTCCGCTGACTAATCCTCCCATAGAGGATGGGGAAGAGAGTAAGCCCCTGGCCTGTTCTGTGCTGTAGAGAGACTGGCCGCCTGGGGAATGGCGACGTGATTTGCCCTCTCTGACCAAATCCAAGCTCTAATTGAAGCATGGCTGCTCTCCTCTAGGCCAAATGACCCTGCAGTCCTCAGCTTTGTGTGTTAGCAGTATTTTTCCAACTCTGTCACTCATGCCCCCTCATTGTCTGTCAAAAGCACTGCAAGCTGTCAGACTCCATCTCTTTTTTTCTGACACGCATAGACCGAATCAGGTGGAATTTCTACGACCCTGTCTGTTTCGGGCCCATTATATGAGCATTATTAGCCTGGGGAGGAAGGGGGATAAAGCTTATTATCACACATTTTTAGCAGTTTCTCTCTGTCAAAGGCAGTACTTGTTTGTCAGCTTCCACGTTTAGTCTGACAGGAAAGAGGCTTATTGGGAGTGTTGTGTGTCGTAATCTGGGCTATACACACTCTTTTCCCAAGCGGTCTGTGTGCCTCATTGGACTGACACTGGTCAGTGTTATTTACCCATTTAGGTTCAGGCGTTGGATTTCGGGATGGAGGTGTGCCGGTATGCACATGTTTGGATGCTCACACTCCTCCTGGCCTTTTCCTGCAGCTGGAGTCGGTCCCACAATCACATCCCTGTCTTCAATAATTCACCGCACCACCCTGGATGCCGGTGTGCCAATTATAGAGGAGCCCTCAGCCCAGCTCCACTGAAACAGAGAACAAGCACATTGTTGCTGGCCAAAACGTTCTGAACTGGGGGACAGAATGCAGGGGCGGGCGGCTAGCTGTCTGCTTACTCATAGCTGGTCCAGGAGTAGGCATACCACTCTCTGAACTGGTCTGAGATCAGATTTAGTATAGCCTAACTACAGAGTGTTGATACAGTATTGCTTGTCACTACATGTTTTAGCAGTGTCAGTTATGTCATTTTAAACAATTTTCTCTTTTCAAAATATTGTGGCATAGGCTAGTTGACTCCCAACCAGCTTTTAGTGAAGTTCTCTAGTGTATTTTATGTCACTAATATTACAAGGGGTGTGTGTGTAATCGTTTTTACACTATTGTTCTGATTTAAAAGCAGCTAATCTGTCTCTCGTGGTCAAAACAGGATCAAACTGGAGCACGATGTTAATTGGGGCTAAAGAGCAAATGATGACCAGGCAGAAAGCCCTATGATGGTGGTGATGATGAAGAGGGTAAAGGCCATGTGAGGTATAGAATACTGCTATTCTAAGCTGTTACATAATATGGCCCATTCACAAGTAACAGCTTAGAATAGTAGTGGGTGCATGAAAAGATCACCTGATGTAAGCAATGATTAGTGACCCACCCGAGTCATGTAAAGATCAGAGGAACTGGAGTTACACAGACACAGGCATGGCATGGCTTGGTCACTACACATTGAGACCCATAATATGGGCCTATTCACAAGTGTCTCAATGTTTAGTGACCCCGCCATGACATGCCTGTCTCCAGGCAAAGCCTGTGTTTTTGTGGTCATAAGAGTTCAGTAACTGAACTTTATCCTTCAATGTTCCAGTTGGACAATCATTTGAATTGTTCGACATTAAGCACTGGACATTGGCCTGGTTAAGCTGGTGTTGA
The DNA here is from genome assembly GCF_036934945.1 of Oncorhynchus masou masou. Taxonomy (NCBI): domain Eukaryota; kingdom Metazoa; phylum Chordata; class Actinopteri; order Salmoniformes; family Salmonidae; genus Oncorhynchus; species Oncorhynchus masou. The sequence continues at coordinate 46,698,180 of NC_088229.1, read as the reverse complement.
TGATTTAAAGGCGTTATGTCAGAGCTTTGCAGTTGTAAGAGTTCTACTGGTATCTTTCCATGTTTCCCCTACTTCTGCAGTTCTGGGAAACCAGCAGAGTTCGTTCCGTAAGTGAGAACAATTACGCCTTCACAACCATGAAGTGTTATTGCAGATGAGAGTCCAATGGTTATGCACGACACACACGTAAACACTCCGTGTGTGCTAGTCTCTGTTCTGTAGCCAGACATTCGGCCTCGGCCCCAATCTGTAATACAAGAGTTACACATACAACCTCTAGCCGGGGGCGACCGAGTGGAACACAGCTTTATGGATTACTTCCTGCTAATGTCACAATCCATTTTTCTGAGAGGGAGCACGGACCGATGGGATGGCTCGGAGTGCCTTCAACTCTGCCTGGCTCTCTCTGGGGTCCCCTATACAGCCTGTTTTGGAGGATAGCTAGGCTTACATTAGCTGGGCCTCCCTCCTCGCATGCGTGCTCACACAGACACAGGATGTTTACAGCACAGCTTTTAGAAAATGGCAGAATTTTGAGTTTAATTCATGGCTGTATTGGAGGTTACAATACAATTTAGGGGACTATCTACAGCCCTATAAAATAACTAGACACTGCTGTTTTATAATGTATTGTTTTCATGATAACTGTGTCACCATGTGTGTGCCAGCGTCTTTGTGTATGCTCCCATGCGGTGTACAACACCTCTAAGTGTGTATGTGATTCCAGAATTATGCAGTAGCTACTATGTCTGTTAAAAGGGAATGCAGAGAAAAGGGAAGGAAGAAATTAAGGCGAGGATGGGGGAAAGATGGGGAGGGGGGACTTTCCCTGACAAAGGTTATGACATTGGTGGGGGGGAAAGGGGATAAGAGCAGGTTTCTAAAGTGCGACCATTTTGGTTGCATATGCTCCTAAATATTTTTCCTCTGCGGCCTGGAATTTTCATTTGGGAGCACCAGTGTGACTAGATTTTTTTTGTTATTGTTATGATTTAGGTTTGCTTTACCTCCAAGTGCCATAGAATCCCCTCGCTCCCTTCCCGGCTGCTTGCTTTCAGTTCCCAGGCTACACACACCAAGCCCTGCCCCCTGTCACTCAAGCAGGCACCACATGGTTCCTCCACGCTGTTTATTCTCTCAGCATGCTGTCAATTCATGCACCACAACACAGATTCTTCCAGAACAAGAGTGATGCTGCTTTCCACATTGCTTCTAGATATGAATCCAGATAATGTATCTATTATACTATTAGTTTGTGTATATGCTCTCTGCAAAATGTGAGTTAATTAGTCTAAGGACGCTGGCATACATGTGTCTAACATAATGCTAATTGTTAACTAACTACTGTAGCTGGCTAAATGCCATTTATTTAAATGCACAAGATAGGGCAAAGAAAAAGTTAACTATAATACAGGTTGCTACCAGTGGTGGTTTAGATCAGCATGTTTGTGCAACTACGTGTTCTGAATCAGATGGACTATTCTAAAATCTTTGTCTCAATGCAACATCTATTCAAATGTGATTAGTGTACCCTGGGAAACACTGACCAATGCTTTGGTTCCTACGCTGTCATAACTCCTACCTGGCTTTTTCATTTGTTGTCATGCCAAACAACACCAAACATATAATTAGAATAATCATTCTATTTCTATGATTCCCACAGTTCACCCAAGTGTTTTGATCTATATCGCAAGTCAAATCGCAATATTTGGTTGGAAAATGGCAGTTAGATGTTTTGCGCATATCGTGCAGCCCTACTACCAACCTGGGAACTTTACCAGTAAATGCAAACATTTGGTGGCCAGAAATAAAGTAAAAGTGATATTTTCTTCATGAGCTGTGCTTCAAAAGTAAGTAGGATTCATATAGTCCCAATGTTGGCTGGATCTCAGTCAATTTGAAAATATATTTTTCTGGTGCTCCTAAATTGTATGTGGTGCTCCTAACTGTTGTAAGTTAGGAAACAGTGCTACCAATGAACACTTTGAATTTAGAGCCCTGGATGAGAGGAGGGGGGGGACAAGAGGGGATGTAGGAGGGATGTATAGCTTAAGGGAGGGTCCTTCTGTGCAGTAAGTGCATTTGCGGACTGCCCAGCCCAACTCAGCCCTGCCTGGTGGCCGCTAGTTCAGCTCAGTAAAATTGCCTCTGCAGCTCTGAATTATTTATTGGACTTTCAGAGTGCAGTGAAAATCCCACCCCCCACACACAGACGCACAAACCCTCCTGCAGCAGATCACTCCACCTCATTGCGTGTTATATTGCATCACAGCTCATCTATTACTAAAATACCTTCAGCTTTTTTCTGACTCACACACTCTATTTTTAACATTCTCTGTTTCTCTTTGTTTTACCAGTCTCGCACTCGCTCATTGAATTCCTCCTGTCTGTTCTCACTCTCCAATCTCCAATCAGCTGGTTGAATAATTGAATGGATTTTGATCTCCCTGGGTTTTTTGTTCATCAGATCCTAGCGTTAATTGCTCTGGGCTGTGTAACTGCTCTTACATACCTTAAGGGAACATTTCAACATTTTCTGTATGGTTAGTGAAAAAGTCCATATTGCAAATGTAAGGTCCCTTACTAGACGTCCGAAAACATTTGTAAAATTCGGGGACGGCGTCGGGCCGAGCGGCAGGGCCAGACCTACCGGGAAGTCATCAAATGAACTTTGTCGGACATTCGGTTTTCGTTTTATAAAATAAACAAATTTTGGTCATTTTTCCGCTATCCCGGAAAATCCCACAAGAGGGCATAAGCAATCATACTGCAATTTGACAAAACATCACGAATCACGACGGGGCCTTATCTCGAAAACTGAAAATATTTCGAAGCCGAAACTTGGTGAGCATAGGTTTGGCATAATGGGCAGTTGGCCCCGAACAAGATGGCGTCAAAGTCAAGGAGCCTCCGGTGTCAAAAAAAATCATCATTTATCTATCGTCAATTAAGATAAATCGTACAATGACAGATTGGTGGACTGGGACATGTTTCGTATTGCGTCAAATAACAACATTGACGAATACGCTGATTCGGTGTGCGAATTCATTAGAACGTGCGTTGAAGATGTCGTTCCCATAGCAACGATTAAAACATTCCCTAACCAGAAACCTTGGATTGATGGCAGCATTCGCGTGAAACTGAAAGCGCGAACCACTGCTTTCAATCAGGGCAAGGTGTCTGGTAACATGACTGACTGAATACAAACAATGCAGCTATTCTCTCCGTAAGGCTATCAAACAAGCTAAGCGTCAGTACAGAGACAAAGTAGAATCCCAATTCAACGGCTCAGACACAAGAGGCATGTGGCAGGGTCTACAGTCAATCACGGACTACAAGAAGAAATCCAGGCCAGTCACGGACCAGGATGTCTTGCTCCCAGGCAGACTAAATAACTTTTTTGCCCGCTTTGAGGACAATACAGTGCCACTGACACTGCCTGCAACGGAAAAATGCGGTCTCTCCTTCACTGCAGCCGAGGTGAGTAAAACATTTAAACGTGTTAACCCTCGCAAGGCTGCAGGCCCAGACGGCATCCCCAGCCGCGCCCTCAGAGCATGCGCAGACCAGCTGGCCGGTGTGTTTACGGACATATTCAATCAATCCCTATACCAGTCTGCTGTTCCCACATGCTTCAAGAGGGCCACCATTGTTCCTGTTCCCAAGAAAGCTAAGGTAACTGAGCTAAACGACTACCGCCCCGTAGCACTCACTTCCGTCATCATGAAGTGCTTTGAGAGACTAGTCAAGGACCATATCACCTCCACCCTACCTGACACCCTAGACCCACTCCAATTTGCTTACCGCTCAAATAGGTCCACAGACGATGCAATCTCAACCACACTGCACTCTGCCCTAACCCATCTGGACAAGAGGAATACCTATGTGAGAATGCTGTTCATCGACTACAGCTCGACATTCAACACCATAGTGTCATCAAGCTCGAGACTGGGTCTCGACCCCGCCCTGTGCAACTGGGTACTGGACTTCCTGACGGGCCGCCCCCAGGTGGTGAGGGTAGGTAACATCTCCTCCCCGCTGATCCTCAACACTGGGGCCCCACAAGGGTGCGTTCTGAGCCCTCTCCTGTACTCCCTGTTCACCCACGACTGCGTGGCCACGCACGCCTCCAACTCAATCATCAAGTTTGCGGACGACACAACAGTGGTAGGCTTGATTACCAACAACGACGAGACGGCCTACAGGGAGGAGGTGAGGGCCCTCGGAGTGTGGTGTCAGGAAAATAACCTCACACTCAACGTCAACAAAACTAAGGAGATGATTGTGGACTTCAGGAAACAGCAGAGGGAACACCCCCCTATCCACATCGATGGAACAGTAGTGGAGAGAGTAGCAAGTTTTAAGTTCCTCGGCATACACATCACAGACAAACTGAATTGGTCCACTCACACAGACAGCATCGTGAAGAAGGCGCAGCAGCGCCTCTTCAACCTCAGGAGGCTGAAGAAATTCGGCTTGTCACCAAAAGCACTCACAAACTTCTACAGATGCACAATCGAGAGCATCCTGGCGGGCTGTATCACCGCCTGATACGGCAACTGCTCCGCCCTCAACCGGATGGCTCTCCAGAGGGTAGTGAGGTCTGCACAACGCATCACCGGGGGCAAACTACCTACCCTCCAGGACACCTACACCACCCGATGTTACAGTAAGGCCATAAAGATCATCAAGGACATCAACCACCCGAGCCACTGCCTGTTCACCCCGCTATCATCCAGAAGGCGAGGTCAGTACAGGTGCATCAAAGCTGGGACCGAGAGACTGAAAAACAGCTTCTATCTCAAGGCCATCAGACTGTTAAACAGCCACCACTAACATTGAGTGGCTGCTGCCAACACACTGACACTGACTCAACTCCAGCCACTTTAATAATGGGAATTGATGGGAAATGATGTAAATATATCACTAGCCACTTTAAACAATGCTACCTTGAATAATGTAGGGTAAGTAACATTATATATCTCATATGCATACGTATATACTGTACTCTATATCATCGACTGCATCCTTATGTAATACATGTATCACTAGCCACTTTAACTATGCCACTTTGTTTACATACTCATCTCATATGTATATACTGTACTCGATACCATCTACTGTATCTTGCCTATGCTGCTCTGTACCATCACTCATTCATATAGCCTTATGTACATATTCTTTATCCCCTTACACTGTGTATAAGACAGTAGTTTAGGAATTGTTAGTTAGATTACTTGTTGGTTATTACTGCATTGTCGGAACTAGAAGCACAAGCATTTCGCTACGCTCGCATTAACATCTGCTAACCATGTGTATGTGACAAATAAAATTTGATTTGGTGATGTTCAAATATAGTTTTTTTTTTTTCAACAGTTACAGATCCAGTTGCAGTGTGTTCATACAAATATTTTTAAAGTGTGCTGCGGAGCTCTGCGAGATTTCTGTGATTTTTCTATGATTTTCTGAAATAACACACACTCACTAAACCCTCCGTAAATAACTCAGTTCTTAACGTAAAGACTTAAAACTCAGGATTCTGTAAAGGCATACCCCAATCAGAATATGGGTTTATTTTATAGCTTCCTGCGCCAACAGGAAGTGCCTTAAATGGTGTCATAGTGGCTGTTTCCAAGGGTTAAAAAGGTCAGATCTTTTCAAAACTTCATATGTGTGATTAGGCAACCCTCCTGAACTGTAAAATCAGTCATTTCTCCCAACAGATGTCAAAGAAAAGCTCTCTCACACACACACAGCAAGGATGGAGTGACAAAGCACGGTGCTTAAAGACAAAGAGAGCAGACAATGGCATAAACATAATCCCAAGGCCGTGCCGAGTTCAATGAGATATCCCACTTGACCGTAGCTCGCTCGGTCTAAGCGCAGCGACCATTAGAAAAGTAGGCCCAAAATGAAGCCTGCACCACAATGTCATTTGCTTTTGGGTGACAGTGAGAGAACCGTTAGGGTGAGAAACACAATTCGACCTCAGGTACGTTCCTAAGGTCCCCCCGATCCGCGCAAGCCTAACCTTGACCGTGTGGCATTAACCCTTCACATAAGGTGTTTACATCAAACAGTTTGCATTGACTTCTCTCCCCATAGGAATACATTGCCTGCTCCTCTAAATTCAACCTGAGGCCTATGTGGGTTATGAATGCCTTATGAACCTGTCTTTGATGACAGTCCATCAGGACACTATGAGGTCTACCTGTGTCGATTCTAAGCTTCCTGGACCAACCGGAAGTGCTTAAAATCACCCTGAAAGTGTATATCCATACCCTGCCTGCAATTTGATAGACATAGTGCATTGAACCCTGTGTAAATCAGTCAATTCTTAACGTAAAGACTTCAACTCAGGATTCTGTAAAAGCATACCCCAATGAGGATATGTGTTGACTTATAGCTTCCTGTGCCAACCGGAAGTGCCATAATTGGTGTCTCGGGCTGTTTGGAAGGGTTACAAAAATCAGATCTGTCCAAAACTTCATATGTGTGATTAGGCAACCCCCATGAACTGTAAATCAGTCATTCTTCCCATAAAAATTCAAAGGAAAACTAAATCACACAGATACACAACTTGGAAGGAGGGACGTATTGGGGTGCGTAGAGACTGACAGTGCCTCCAATAGTTAGCTTTGTTCGAGCTAAAAAAGAACCGTCAGACCTAGAGTTCCGAAACTTTAGAAACCTGTTCTAGACCTCAGGTTGATAGTGCGTGGTGAGTTACGTCACTCTAGAAGGTTCTCGGACCGAGAAACAGTCTCGTACATTTGCAATGACTTCAATTCATTTTGACCATTACGAAAATGTCGACATTTAGAAATGTCCCAGAGTCACAAGACTAGGTGCATTGTGACCGTCTCGGCCCATAGAGACAGAACCCAACGTTTCTGTCCGATAGCTCATTCAAGGACCCCGTAGCAAGTAATTGAAAAAAGTGGATTTTCAGCACCAATTATGGTTTTGCTCGGACACCAAATGACCTATTCAGCCGAAACTTGGGATTCGGGGTCGCCTCAGCTAGGCCTACACATAACACAAGAAATGGACCCGCAGCTAGAACGTAACTACGTAATTTATGTTTTTTTTATGGTTTGAACTGAAGGCGTTGTGAATTTTGGACCAGCTCTGAAGTATGTGATAGTTGGCTACTAAACGAGTTGGGAAAAGTGGGTTTGGTGTCAGTTTGTATCAGTTTGGTGTCAGAATGATATCAAATTGACTGATGGACGGTGACTTGCTGGTGACTCTTGTCCATTTTGCAATATGTTTAAACAGTGAGGTACCATCACCAAAAGTGACATTCTGAAATCAACCCTAACGAGCGATGGAGAGGTACCAGAATCACTGCCCAGCCATCCCGAGTTCATCGGGCCAGTCAATTTTGCATTCCTGCACGATTTTTATAGCATGACAAATTTGTGATGGTGAATGCCCATTGAACCATATTGCAAATGCACAGTGACTTTGCAAAAGTGAGAACATCACCAAATGGACATGATGAAATCAACACCACGAGTGATGGAAAGGAACAACAATCACTGCCCGGCCATCCCGAGTTCATCAGGCCAGTCAATTTTGCATTTCTGCAGGATTTTTGAGCATTTCAAATTTCTTATGACATTTGGCCCCCACAAAACATATGCCTTATGCACAATCATTTTTTTTATAAAAGATTATGATAATAAAATATGACTAAAGTATGTTGATACAGTTCTTATATGTGTGTAATTGACATAAAATTCGAAAGGATTTCAAAAAACGGTCCAGAAAGCACTTTTTAAGGGTGTGTGAAGTTTTTTTAATCAAATTTAGCTATTTTTGACTTTTGACTTCCTATGAAATCATATTCCAAATGGAGAAAACATATGCCTAATGCACAAGTAAAAAAATAAATAAAAATTATGATAATAAAATATGACTAAAGTATGTTGATACAGTTCTTATACGTGTGTAATTGACACAAAATTCGAAAGAATTTCGAAAAACGGTCCAGAAAGCACTTTTTTAGGGGTGTGTGAAGTTTTTTCTGAAATTCTGCAATTTTTGACTTCCTATGAAATCATATTGCAAATGAACAAAACATATGCCTTATGCGCAAGTAATTAAAAAATATATATATATGATAATAAAATTGGACAAAAGTATATTCATACAGTTCTTACACATGTGTAATTGACAAAAAAAGCGAAAGAATTTCGAAAAACAGTCCAGAAAGCACTTTTTTAAGGGGTGATAAGTTTTTGACAAAATCATTTTTTTCAAAATTTGGCTTTTGGATGTTGACTTGGGGTCCATTTCCTATATGAAAAACCACGGTGGAGCGCACACGCCACCTGTTGGATTTTTGAAGTGTTACAACTGGCAATTGCCATATGGCATTTGAAAAACATTTTGCATGAATCAACGCCGATTTGGGTGGTATTGGCCATCGTGTACATGGTTTGCCCTATGCCAATGTTTTCCCATTAATTTTTGTCCATTTCAGGGGGGTATTCCCTTACTGTGTTACATAAGCCTCAGTACCAGAATTTATTCATATTTTTATAAGGAACACATCAGAGCTACTTAGATAATATACCATTATCTACTTTGCTTGCTTTGGCAATGTTAACATGTTTCCCATGCCAATAAATCCCATTTAATTAATGGGGTGATTCTCATGAAGCCAAGTTTTAACCTTGGCAGTAGAAAATTGAGTTAGTTGATTGTTGCAGATGCATCAGTTTTCTATCATTCTGAAGACTAAGGTGCCTAGTTTATGGTACAGTGTCTTATTTGAAATATTCACCCCAAATTCTCATTACTGAAAGATTAAATTCTCGGGTCATTTTATACTATTTTACTTTTGGAAAAAAAAAGTTTGTCCATAAGTCATACAAATTGGATACTAGTGGAAATTTACATGAAACTAATATTTATTTAAAAACGGTGTCTGTGGACTTGTTTCTCATTACATAACTTTTTCAATTAGCTGTAAATACTCATTTTTTTATGAAGTTTTATTCACCCATGAAGCATCATCTAGAGAAGTAGTCCTTAGATGAGCACAAGTTCATTCAGTATCTTCACTTACAGTGCCTTCAGAAAGAATTCATACCCCTTGACTTATTCCACATTTTGTTGTTATAGCCTGATTTCAAAATCGATGAAAATAGATTTTCTCACCCATCTACACACAATACTCCGATTTATAGCTGTGAGTCTTTCTTGGTAAGTCTCCAAGAGCTTTGCACACCTGGATTGTACAATATTTGCACATTATTAAGTGCATAAAGTTCTGTCAAGTTGTTGATCATTGCTAGACAGCCATTTTCAAGTAGATTTAAGTCAAAATACATGCATGTAATTACAGTACTTATGCTATTATAACAAGGGTTATTTTAGTCAATTGTAGTAGGATCTGTGATTTTAGTATTATGCAAGTCATAACAAACGACCCAGTTTGTATTGGGTTACTGAATCTCTATTAGACCTCAGTACAGTTTTTCAGTAGCAAACTATGCAACACTCATTACCAAAATATGAATTCTCATATCTGAAACCTGCTCATCATTAACGTAATGCACCAATATTTAGGGAAAATAAAACTTGTCCATTAGTAATTTTGTCTCGATCTGATAGTGTGCCTTTTTGTTCTTTTTCCAAATATGTGTACATAAAAATAGCATGTATACACAGTGTTGCGGTAATGACAGAAATTACAAAATACATTCTAATATTTGTTTTCATTATTATGTTTAACTCCAGCATTTTGATTAGGTGAGAAATGTTAAAAATATACATTGATTTGTTAACTTCAAGTGCCAGTTCTGTGAGAATCACCTAACACGGAACCCAAACCGGCTGTGTGCATGCGCCATCGTGCATAAATGTATTTTGTCCCCCCACACCAAACGCGATCACGAGAAGCAGATTAAAATATCAAAACAAACTCTGAACCAATCACATTAATTTAGGGACAGGTCGGAAAGCATTAAACATGTATGGCAATTTAGCTAGCTAGCTTACACATGCTGGCTAATTTGTACTATTTAGCTTGCTAGCTTGCTGTTGTTAGCTAATTTGACCTGGGATATAAACATTGAGTTATTTTTTGGGAAATGCACAAGGTCCTCTAATCCAACAATTAACCCCCACAGAAAATGGTTAACCACACTTTTTTCTAGTCATATCTTTAATTTAATTTAATTTTTAATTTTACCTTTATTTAACCAGGCAAGTCAGTTAAGAACATATTCTTATTTTCAATGACGGCCTGGGAACAGTGGGTTAACTGCCTGTTCAGGGGCAGAACGACAGATTTGTACCTTGTCAGCTCGGGGGTTTGAACTCAAACCTTCCGGTTACTAGTCTAACGCTCTAACCACTAGGCTACCCTGCTGCCCCTCAGTCCTCAGTCATCAGCTTTTTCATCTTTTAACTTATATGATGATTGGCATAGTATTACCACAATGACTGGCAAAACATTTCATCTTTCAATCTCCCACGTGGGTATAACCAATGAGGAGATGGCACGTGGGTACCTGCTTCTAGGTTACGTGGGTACCTGCATCAGAAATAGGAATGACTTCTATTTTAGCTCGTTGGCGTGATAATTTAATAACATGTATTTCTAATTTAAAAAAAAAAAAATATATATATATATATATATATCTCAATCAGTGCCTTGCGAAAGTATTCGGCCCCCTTGAACTTTGCGACCTTTTGCCACATTTCAGGCTTCAAACTGTATTTTTTTGTGAAGAATCAACAACAAGTGGGACACAATCATGAAGTGGAACGACATTTATTGGATATTTCAAACTTTAACAAATCAAAAACTGAAAAATTGGGCGTGCAAAATTATTCAGCCCCCTTAAGTTAATACTTTGTAGCGCCACCTTTTGCTGCGATTACAGCTGTAAGTCGCTTGGGGTATGTCTCTATCAGTTTTGCACATCGAGAGACTGAAATTTTTTCCCATTCCTCCTTGCAAAACAGCTCGAGCTCAGTGAGGTTGGATGGAGAGCATTTGTGAACAGCAGTTTTCAGTACTTTCCACAGATTCTCGATTGGATTCAGGACGGGACTTTGACTTGGCCATTCTAACACCTGGATATGTTTATTTTTGAACCATTCCATTGTAGATTTTGCTTTATGTTTTGGATCATTGTCTTGTTGGAAGACAAATCTCCGTCCCAGTCTCAGGTCTTTTGCAGACTCCATCAGGTTTTGTTCCAGAATGGTCCTGTATTTGGCTCCATCCATCTTCCCATCAATTTTAACCATCTTCCCTGTCCCTGCTGAAGAACAGCAGGCCCAAACCATGATGCTGCCACCACCATGTTTGACAGTGGGGATTGTGTGTTCATTGTGATGAGCTGTGTTGCTTTTACGCCAAACATAACGTTTTGCATTGTTGCCAAAAAGTTCAATTTTGGTTTCATCTGACCAGAGCACCTTCTTCCACATGTTTGGTGTGTCTCCCAGGTGGCTTGTGGCAAACTTTAAACAACACTTTTTATGGATATCTTTAAGATGGCTTTCTTCTTGCCACTCTTCCATAAAGGCCAGATTTGTGCAATATACGACTGATTGTTGTCCTATGGACAGAGTCTCCCACCTCAGCTGTAGATCTCTGCAGTTCATCCAGAGTGATCATGGGCCTCTTGGCTGCATCTCTGATCAGTCTTCTCCTTGTATGAGCTGAAAGTTTAGAGGGAAGACCAGGTCTTGGTAGATTTGCAGTGGTCTGATACTCCTTCCATTTCAATATTATCGCTTGCACAGTGCTCCTTGGGATGTTTAAAGCTTGGGAAATCTTTTTGTATCCAAATCCGGCTTTAAACTTCTTCACAACAGTATCTCGGACCTGCCTGGTGTGTTCCTTGATCTTCATGATGCTCTCTGCGCTTTTAACGGACCTCTGAGACTATCACAGTGCAGGTGCATTTATACGGAGACTTGATTACACACAGGTGGATTGTATTTATCATCATTAGTCATTTAGGTCAACATTGGATCATTCAGAGATCCTCACTGAACTTCTGGAGAGAGTTTGCTGCACTGAAAGTAAAGGGGCTGAATAATTTTGCACGCCCAATTTTTCAGTTTTTGATTTGTTAAAAAAGTTTGAAATATCCAATAAATGTCGTTCCACTTCATGATTGTGTCCCACTTGTTGTTGATTCTTCACAAAAAAATACAGTTTTATATCTTTGTTTGAAGCCTGAAATGTGGCAAAAGGTCGCAAATTTCAAGGGGGCCGAATACTTTCGCAAGGCACTGTATATGTGTTAATTTTTTTATAATGAAGCATGTTCAATTTGGTTTAAATATAATGCAAAAACAAAAGTGTTGGAGAAGAAAGTAAAAGTGCAATATGTGCCATGTAAGAAAGCTAACGTTCCTTGCTCAGAACATGAGAACATATGAAAGCTGGTGGTTCCTTTTTAACATGAGTCTTCAATATTCACAGGTAAGAAGTTTTATGTTGTAGTTATTATAGGACTATTTCTCTCTCTACCATTTGTATTTCATATACCTTTGACTATTGAATGTTCTTATAGGCACTTTAGTATTGCCAGTGTAACAGTATAGCTTCTGTCCCTCTCCTCGCCCCAACCTGGGCTCGAACCAGGAACACATCGACAACAGCCACCCTCGAAGCAGCGTTACCCATGCAGAGCAAGAGGAACAACCACTCAAAGTCTCAGAGCGAGTGACGTTTCAAACGCTATTAGCGCGCACCACACTAACTAGCTAGCCATTTCACATCAGTTACACCAGCCTAATCTCAGGAATTGATGGGCTTGAAGTCATAAACAGTGCAATGCTTGAAGCATAGCAAAGAGCTGCTGGCAAAACGCACGGAGGTGCTGTTTGAATGAATGCTTATGAGCCTGCTGGTGCCTACCATCGCTCAGTCAGACTGCTCTATCAAACCATAGACTTAATTATAACATAATAACACAAAGAAATACGAGTCTTAGGTCATTAATATGGTTGAATCCGGAAACTATCATCTCGAAAACGAGACGTTTTATTCTTTCAGTGAAATACGGAAACGTTCCCTATTTCATCTAAAGGGTGGCATCCACAAGTCTAAATATTCCTGTTACATTGCACAACCTTCAATGTAATCTGGCAAATTAGGTGTCCCAAACTGTTGCATATACCCTGACTCTGCGTGCAATGAACGCAAGAGAAGTGACACAATTTCACCTGGTTAATATTGCCTGCTAACCTGGATTTCTTTTCGCTAAATATGCAGGTTTAAAAGAAAGTTATTGATGTTTATGGTTAGCTACATATTGGGGCAAGGATAGTCCTTTTTCGCGAATACGCACCGCATCGATTATATGCGGGACACGCTAGATAACTACACATGGTTGATTTGATATTACTAGTTTATCTAGTGATTATGATTGATTGATTTGGTTTTTTATAAGATAAGTTTAATACTAGCTAGCAACTTACCTTGGCTTACTGCATTTGCGTAACAGGCACTCAAGTGGCGTGCAATGAGAGGCAGATCGTTAGCGTTGGACTACTTAACTGTAAGGCTGCAAGATTGTATCCCCGAGCTGACAAGGTAATAATCTGTCGTTCTGCCCCTGAACAAGGCAGTTAACCCACCGTTCCTAGGCTGTCATCGGAAATAAGAATGTGTTCTTAACTAACTTGCCTAGTTAAGTAAAGATTAAATAAAGGTGTATAAATATAAATAATAATAATAAATTGGCCAAATCGGTGTCCAAAAATAGATTTCTGAAAGTTATGAAAACTTGAAATCGGCCCTAATTAATCGGCCATTTCGATTAATCGGTCGACCTCTAGTTAAGAAGCAGTGCGGCTTGGTTGGGTTGTGTTTCGGAGGACGCATGGCTCTCAACCTTCGCCTCTCCCGAGTCTGTACGGGAGTTGCAGCGATGAGACAAGACAGTAACTACTAACATTTGGATACCACGAAATTGGGGAGAAAAAGGGGGGTAAAACAAAAATGGCACGACAGGCCTGATGGAAACAGCCAACTTCCAAATGTTGACAACAAAATACACTAGACAACGTAGGATCTTTTTGTGTCTGTAAAATTAATTATGCGAGGAATGGTGGTGGAAATGCCATTATGCGCAAAAATTAATATAACCATAATTTCGAATTAAACTTGGAAGTCACACGATGATATGGTGTGTGGTCCTCTCACTACGACTCGGAAAAATATACAGATGAAAGTACACAGATGAAATGTGTTATAATGAACTTCACAGGGTGGTCAAAGTGCATGGTATGAGCATGATGCTCCTTTCCATTAAATATCAAGGGTCTTATTCTGGTGACATGATGATGGTTGCTGTTTGACAACTAAAAATAATCTTGTTCTTTTGTCCATGATAATCTCATCATTCCGATTCTAGGCTATAGCTACTCGCACTATACAGTGCATTCGGAGAGTATTCAGACCCCTTGACTTTTCCCACATTTTGTTACGTTTGTTACGTTCTAAAATGGAATTGTTTTTTCCCCCTTGTCAATCTACACACAATACCCCATAATGACAAAGCAAAAATAGGTTTGCTTTTTGCAAATGTATAAAAAACTAACTGAAATATTACACTGAGATGCAGTGAAATATTACAAGTATTCAGACCTTTACTCAGTACTTTGTTGAAGCATCATTGGCAGCGATGACAGCCTAGAGCCTTCTTGGGTATAAAGCTACAAGCTTGGCACACCTGTGTCATGACTTTCCCACTTAGGTGACGATCATAGGCGCTAGGTCTGCCCCCCCCTCTCTCACCAGAGTTTTATGACTTAACACCCGGGTTGTAAATACCTTGCAGGAACTCTCTCTCCCCCTCTGCAGAAATGGAATTAAAAATCAATTTGTTACCACAGAGAGAGACTTTGCAGTACTGTAACACAAAAAGGTTGGACACTTCTAATGTAAATTATGTGGTAAATGGTTCGTGGGGCTCAACAATAATCATGTCAAATAAATTGTTGTTTGATATCATTAAGGACGGTATAACCAAATAACGGTAACTCTACAAATGTATATGTCCCAGTTGTGGAACTTCTATGATTAAATATGAAACTATTTGTGAGAAGATGAAATGTGATTTTAGCCTTCTAACTTCGCCCACTTGAGCACAGACGTGGCAATGTGATGGAACCGCCCTCCAAGGCGAGGGCGTAAAAGAGCTACTAACGATATTTACATTCGACCAGAAAATGTGGAGCTGTGGCTACATGTTGAAATGGTTGCCATTTAAAAAGAGACCAGCGTGACCGATAGCGTGAGCTGAAAGGTACGAAATGGTTAGAAACTCTGAAACTTTTAACAGAGAAGAAGAAAATCACTACCAGACAGCAGGAAGAGGTGGCTACACGGCTGAGAAATGGTTTAAAACTAAAGACCAGCCGAAGTACAGCGCGAGCTGGATATGGCAAAATGGTTTGAAACCTACAGTACTAGAAAATGTTAAGACCCTCTGAAACTCTCTCTCAAAGAAGAAGACTATACAGGAACATTGTCTGCAGCTGTTTATGCACTGTTAGCCTAGGAAACGCTCTCGAAGAAGAAGACTGTATATACAGGAACATTGCCTGCAGCTGTTTATCCACTGTTAGCCTAGGAAACACGACCAGAGACAAAGAACAATTCCCCCTCACCACTATAGGTATCTCTCGGGTAACTATTCTAAACAGAGTGAAGAATAAAGCCTGTTGAACACCGTGTAGTACACCTCTGGAAGATCCGTCCTAACAGACACTCCGAGAACAACCTACTACAGCTACTAAGGACATGGTGACCTCTAGTGAACAACCAGAGACTTCTGATAATCAACTCTCCATAGATGGACCGGTTGATTTCAACAAAGAGACGGCAAGGACATACAAGCGTAAATATGTGTTGCATTTCTAAATCCGAATGAGCGGTTGTTAGGGTGCTAAATATCCATATTTACGATGAGCGTATTATTCAACTGTATGTACGATTAGTTGAATTCCTCTCTCTTTTCCCACGGGAGAAGTAACAAGCCGTCATATCAGGTTAGTCCACCAGGGATTTTTCTTTTCATTGCAACATGTTAGTAACCAATGTATCCTGAGTGTGTGTTTATGTATATCTGTGGGATTATTTATCCAATTTGTGTATCACTGATTCATCATGGAGACTAGGGTTTGTGCAGATTTAAAGTCAACAATGTTTAGAATCAGACTGATGTAACAATGATAATTAATGGATGACTAAGATAACTCTACAGCTATAAATATATTCTTAATTCGAGAAACGGTAACTCATTAAACAAACTTTTTCAGTGGTGCCCCAAGATTGCTAATGACTTACTTGTTACATGATTAACTTAATCATGTTAATAATTAAACAGTTAATTTACTTGATAAAATAATTAGTGACGCACCAATATGACATTCTCTGCCAATACGATATCCGATATTTTCCTTGACAAAAAAAATGATAATCATAACCGATATTTAAACATTTTGCGGCCTTTTAAGCATTCTAGTACAGTGAAATAGTTAACACACACATGGATGCAGTGGTGTAAGGCACTGCATCTCAGTGGAAGAGGCATCACTACAGTCCTTGGTTCAAATCCAGGCTGTATCACGATTGGCCCAGCGTCACCCAGGTTTGGCCGGGGTAGGCACTCATTGAAAATAAGAATTTGTTCTTAACTGACTTGCCTAGTTAAATAAAGGTTACACACAACACACTGACCAAAAAGTTATTTTGTTGGCATTTACGTATGTCCCCATTACCAGTAAAACATAATCAAAACCTATTTCTTTCACTTACTTGCTGTGCTGTTTCATTGTTCATTTGTCCAGTCGTTTCATTCTCAACCAGGATTTCTACCGAACGCCGTTTGGGTCTTTGCATGTTAACCTTTTGCGTGTAGGGGGCAGTATTTTAGTTTTTGGCTAAAAAAACGTACCCATTTGAGACTGCCTATTTCTCAGCCCCAGAAACTATAATATGCATATAATTGTCAGATTGGGATAGGATATACTCTAAAGTTTCCAAAACCTTAAAAATATTGTCTAACAGAACAGAACTGATATTGCAAGCAAAAACCTGAGGAAAATCCAATCAGGAAGTGCCTCTTATTTTGAAACCTCTCTGTTCCTATGCATGCCTATCCTCCATTTAAAGGGATATCAACCAGATTCCCTTTTCTACGGCTTCCCTAAGGTGTCAACAGTCTTCAGACATAGTTTCAGGCTTTTATTTTTTTTAAATGAGTGTGAAAGATCACATTGCGTAAGTGGATAGGTGGGGGCTCTGAGTGAGTTTTGCGCTACAGAGTAAAGCGGCCATTGTTTCTCCCGGTGTTATTGGAAAAACCTACACACCCAGTTGGTATATTATCGAATATATATTTTAAAAACAACCTGAGGATTGATTATAAAAAAACGTTTGACATGTTTCTGTGGACATTATGGATATTATTTGGAATATACGTTTGCGTTGTCGTAACCGCTCTTTCCTGTGGATTTCTGAACCTAACGCGACAAACAGAGGTATTTTGGGTATAAAAATAATCTTTATGGAACATTTGATCTTCGGATGTTTTCACTCACGAGACTCCCAGTTACACAACAAAGGTAAACGATTAATTTGATTGCTTTTCTGATTTTCGTGACCTAGCTACTTAATGCTTAGTGTACATAATGTTATCCTTTGCTATCGATAAACTTACACACAGGCTTGGATTGCTTTCTCTGTAAAGCATCATTTCAAAATCTGAGACGACAGGTGGATTAACAAAAGGCTAAGCTGTGTTTTGCAATATTGCACTTGTGATTTCATGAATATGAATATTGTTTAGTAATATTATTTGACTGTGGCGCTATGCTATTCAGCAGTTGCTAACGAAAATGATCCCGCTAACGGGATGGGTAGCGTCAAGAAGTTACAAAAGATACACGTCAAATAACACTATTTGACGTGTCAAATAAGGTTGTTGACCAATCAGGACCTGAATATGACTGCACGTCACATAATAATTGAACTCGTTCATAAACATTTTTACATAGTGTAATCAATGTGTAATAACTCACTCATATTTAATTTCACAACGATTCATCGATACGTATGCTATGATGCTGGTAAAGTTGTCTCGTGCACCTACAGTGCTGGTCATAAAAAAAAGCTAGCTAGCTCATGGATGCAAGCAATTTTCTTTCCCAAAAACATAGCAAAACGACATCTGTTTCAATTGCTATAGTTAGCTAGTTAACTATATAGCTAGGTGTCATCATCTAAAATTACCCTAAATTATAAGACGGTTCTTATTTGATTAATGGTGGTCGGACCCATCTTTGTGAAGCTAGCCACAATAAGGATTAGCCACAATAGTGGACTTTGCAGTTACCCTTCATAATAAAAGTATGTCATTGACAGTGATGCAAATGCATACAAATAGTAGAATTGTGCCATAATTTACTAGATCATGCTAAACGAGGTTGGAATGTTATATAAAATCACCAAAAGACAATTTGTTAATTTGACAAAAATCTGTTGAATTCACACTGGATGTCTTATACTTTAGAATTGCATTGGGGGCATACTTATTTCACTGTACAGCCTTACCAATGGATTGTGGATCAATGGCATGGGGTATCAGTCTACTCAGTGACACCCAGAGAACTCTTATTGCGGGACTCTGAAACAACTGTGAATGGAGCCACATTTATTGTCAACCTATGTGGATTGAACACTATTCCAGAGGAAAAACAATACTATGTGGATGTTTTGGAGTCAGATAACTCTGAGGACGTTGGGAAAAAATATATTGGGTTTTGAGTAGACTGTTACCCCATTTCATTGATCCGCAATCCTTAGGTAAATCTATACAGTGCAATATGTATGTCAGTACACACAATAGGCTGACTGGGGAGGTCATTTCACATGGTCACAGTCCCGCAAACAGCTACAACGGTAATATTTGCATAAACTCTTCACTTGTGTTCTGGGGGTGTCAGAGAGCAGACTGATACCCCATTTCATTGCTTCACATTCCAACCTTGTTTAACATTATCTAGTCTAAATATGCCGTGATTCCACCAATTGTAACCACCTATATCACTTTTATTTTGAAAGCAAACCGCAAATTCCACTATTGTGCCTAATCCACATAACCCGGTCAGGTCGAGCCTCACTAGCCAGATGACGCTAGCTGGCTACTTATAACGTTAGCTTTGGGCAACAGGGTTAAGTAGCTGGTTAGCTATTTATTTTCATGAACTGATGTTCAATTACAATAGGTGAACAACAAGTGGCTACCTAGCTTACAAGGATTCCTAAATCATTGCTAAGAATAGTGAAAATTATTGCAGTTTCTATTGGTCATTGTTTTCAGGCTGGTTGTATTGGTGCTAGCTAGGTACCAAGCTAAAGCTAGCTAGCTACCCCGGAAGTTGCGGTCTAACAAATAATGCTTTACCAACGAGGTATTGTAAACACATCGTTCGTGGCCAGTGTTAGCTTGTTTGCAGACTTTTTTTTGTACAGCTCTGACACTGCTACTGATGACAGTGGTGGCGCTTGGCTTGCACGTGCAAATTCAGAACACACAACATTCTATAATAGAACTGTGTTCTGTAACGCGTCAAATAGTGTTATTGTCAAATAGTGTTATTTGATGTGCATCTTTTTTTGACATGCTAAGACCCAAACTGCGTTCCATAGTATGTCGTGAAGCTAATAGCAGTGACGCTATTACTGTGTAACTCCGGTAGGGCAACATCTGAACAATAGCGCACTTGGTAACGTTAGTGTGTACCGGTGCTCGACCAGTCGGCGAAAGCCAACATCACCCACGACAGAGAGGCAATGAATTCCATTATCTTGGCTTTAATGGTTTTTGCCTTTGAGTTGTCTCGCTGAAATTTTCTTACTCTTTCAAATGACTGCTTGACTTGTGGACTGCTCGATCCACACAGTAGACATTGTGGGCTAGGTTAGGAATGTTGTGTTGCACGTGAAGCGCAAAAATTTACGTGGCCTCATTACGACATTGGTTTTCACATAGGCGTTAAACTAGACATCGGACCGATACCGACGTTGCTATTTTTTAGCTAATATCGGCAGATTCCGATATGTTCACCGATATATCAAGCATCCCTAATAATAATCCCTGATAAAAATAATAATCATAATAATCATCATCGCATTAATGGTACCCACGTCACGACACCTGTATTTGGGGAGTTTCTCCCATTCTTCTCTGCAGATCCTCTCAAGCTCTGTCAGGTTGGATGGGGAGTGTTGCTGCACAGCTATTTTCAGGTCTCTCCAGAGATGCCACTTTAAGAATGTTTACATATATCACATTACTTATCTCATATGTATACACTGTGTCCTACACTATCTATCAAGAATGCACGATATATCGGAATTGGCCGATATTCGCAAAAAAATGCGAACATCGGTATCGGCCCGATGTCTAGTTTAACGCCGATGTTAAAAACCAATGTCAAAGCTACCGTGCGTACCTACAGTTGGTCGAAAGTTTACATACACTTAGGTTGGAGTCATTAAAACTCATTTTTCAACGACTCCACAAATGTCTTGTTAACTAACTATAGTTTTGGCAAGTCAGTTAGGACATCTACTTTGTGCATGACAGTCGTTTTTCCAACAATTGTTTATAGACAGATTATTTCACTTATAATTCACTGAATCACAATTCCAGTGGGTCACTAAGTTGACTGTGCCTTTCAACAGCTTGAAAAATTATGTCATGGCTTTAGAAGCTTCTGATAGGCTAATTGACATCATTTCAGTCAATTGGAGGTGTACCTGTGGATTTATTTCAAGGCCTACCTTCAAACCCCGTGCCTCTTTTGCTTGACATCATGGAAAAATCAAAAGAAATCAGCCAAAACCTCAGAAAACAAATTGTAGACCTCCACAGGTCTGGTTCATCCATGGGAGCAATGTCCGAATGCCTGAAGGTACCACGTTCATCTGTACTAACAATAGTATGCAAGTATGAACAACATGGGACCACGCAGCCGTCATACCATTCAGGAAGGAGACATGTTCTGTCTCCTAGAGATGAACATACTTTGGTGAGAAATGTGCAAATCAATCCCAGAACAACAGAAAAGGACCTTGTGAAGATGCTGGAGGAAACGGGTACAAAACAGGTCTCTATATCCACAGTAAAACGAGTCCTATATGGGCATAACCTGAAAGGCCGCTCTGCAAGGAAGAAGCCACTGCTCCAAAACCGCCATAAAAAAGCCAGGTTTGCAACTGCACATCGGGACAAAAATCATACTTTTTGTAGAAATGTCCTCTGGTCTGATGAAACAAAAATAGAACTGTTTGGCCATAATGACCATCGTTATGTTTGAACACCATCCCAACTGTGAAGCACGGGGGTGGCAGCATCATGTTGTGGGGGTACTTTGCTGCAGGAGGGACAGGTGCACTTCACAAAATAGATGGCATCATGAGGGGGGAAAATTGTGGATATATTGAAGCAACATCTCAAGGCATCAGTCAGGAAGTTAAAGCTTGGTCGCGAATGGGTCTTCCAAATGGACAACGACCCCAAGCATACTTCCAAAGTTGTGGCAAAATGGCTTAAGGACAGCAATGTCAAGTTATTGGCGTGGCCATCACGAAGCCCTGAACTCAATCCTGTACATTTGTGGGCAGAACTGAAAAAGCATGTGCGAGCAAGGAGGCCTACAAACCTGACTCAGTTACACCAGCTCTGTCAGGGGGAACAGGCCAAAATTCACCCAACTTATTGTGGAAGGCTACCCAAAACATTTGACCCAAGTTAAACATTTTAAAGACAATGCTACCAAATACTAATTGAGTGTATGTAAACTTCTGACCCACTGGGAATGTGATGAAAGAAATAAAAGCTGAAATATTGTCACGCCCTGACCTGAGAATTCTTTGTTTTCTTTATATTTTTGTTAGGTCAGGGTGTGACGAGGGTGGTATGTGTGTTTAGGTGTTTTTGTAGGTTTATGGTTGCCTAGATTGGTTCTCAATTAGAGGCAGGTGTTTATACTTCCGACTTCAACTGTAGATACATGGCATAATTGACACCCACAATGTCTACTGTGTGGATCGAGCAGTCAACAAGTCTAGCAGTCATTTGAAAGAGTAACAACTTTTCAGCAAGACAACTCAAAGACGAAATCCATTAAAGCCAAGATAATGGTATTCATTGCCTTCGACAATCAACCGTTCTTTGTCCTGGGTGATGTTTGCTTTCGCCGACTGATCGAGCACCGGTACACACAAGTGCGCTATTGTTCAGATGTTGCCCTTCTCGAGTTACACAGTAATAGCATCACTGCTATTAGCTTCACGACATACTACTATGGAATGCCTTTTGGGTCTTTGGGTGTCAAAAAAGTAGCACTGTCAAAGCTGTACTTAAAAGTCTGCAAACACCAGCCACGAACGATGTGTTTACTAGCTAGCACCAATACAACCAGCCTGAAAACAATGACCAGTAGAAACTGCATTTTCATTATTCTTAGCAATGATTTAGGAATACTTGTAACTATTAGCTAGGTTACCACTTGTTGTTTGCCTATTGAAATTGAACTTCAGGTCAGGAAAATAAATAGCTAGCCAGCTACTTAACCCTGTTACCCAAAGCTAACGTTATAAGCAGCCAGCTAGCTTCATCTGGCTATTGACACTCGACCGGACCGGTTTATGTTGTGAAGCTAGCCACAACAAGGATTAGGCGCAATAGTGGAATTTGAGGGTTGTCTTCAAAATAAAAGTCTGGCATTGACAGTGATGCAGTGAATACAAAGAGTAGAATTATGCCACACCTCTATTTTGAAGGCTAACTGCAAATCCTTGGCTAAAACTTAGTGTCTAGCTTTACAGAGATGGTTCCGACCACCATTAATCAAATAAGAACTGTGTTATAAATTAAGGTTATTTTAGATGATGACACCTAGCTATATAGTTAGCTAACTACAGCAACTGAAACAAATTGTCGTTTTGCTATGTTTTTGGGGAAGAACATTGTTTGCATCCATCAGCTAGCTAGCTTTTTTTATGACCAGCACTGTAGGTGCGCGAGACAACTTTACCAGCATCATAACATACTTATCGATGAATCGTTGTGACATGAAATACGAGTGATATTGATTACACTGTGTAACAAATACGTAAAAACACATTAAATTATTATGTGACATGCAGTCATATTCAGGACCTGATTGGTCAACAAGCTTATTTGACACGTCAAATAGTGTTATTTGACGTGTATATATTTTTGGGACACGCAAGACCCACACGGCGTTCCATTGAAATCCTGGTTGAGAATGAAACACCTGAACAAATGAAGAACCTTCATTTAACTAGGCATGTCAGTTAAGAACAAATTGTTATTTACAATGATGGCTCAGACGACGCTGGGGCAATTGTGTGCTGCCCTATGGGACCCCCAATCCCCACCTGATTTAATACAGCCTGGATTCGAGGCAGGGACTGTAGCGACGCCTCTTGCACTGAGATGCAGTGCCTTAGACCACTACGTCCGTGTGTGTGTGTGTGTGTGTGTGTGTGTTAACTATTTAACTGTACTAGAATGCTTAAAAGGCCACTAAAATTTTAACTATCGATTATCGGTATCGTGTTTTTGGCAAGGAAAATATTGAATATCGGTATCGGCCAAAAATGTCATATCGGTGCATCACTACTATCTATTGCATCTCAGCCGCTCTGTCACTGCTCATCCATATATTTAATATTTATATATTCTTATCCTATTCCGTTACTAGATTGTATGTATTAGGTTTTGTTGTGGAATTGTTTGATATTACCTGTTAGATACTGCTGCACTGATGGATCTTGAAGCATAAGTATTTAGCTACACTCACAATAACATCTGCTAACCATGTGTATTTGACCAATAGCATTTGATTTGATCTGAGATGTTTGATCCGGTTCAAATACGGGCTCTGGCTTGGCCACTCAAGGACATTCAGAGACTTGTCCCGAAGCCACTAGACAGCAATGTTGTCTTGGCTGTGTGCTTAGGGTCGTTGTCCTATTGGAAGGAGAACCTTCTCCCCAGTCTGAGGACCTGAGCGCTTTGGATCAGGTTTTCATCAAGGATCTCTCTGTACCTTGCTCCGTTCATCTATCCATCGATCCTGGTCTCCCAGTCCTTGTCCCTGAAAAACATACCCACAGCATGATTCTGCCACAACCATGCTTCACCGTAGGGATGGTGCAAGATTTCTTCCAGACGTGACGCTTGGCATTCAGGCCAAAGAGTTCAATTTTGGCTTCATCAGACCAGAGAATGTTGTTTCTCATGGCCTGAGAGTCTTTAGGTGCCTTTTGGCAAATTCCAAGCGGGCTCTCATATGCCTTTTACTGAGGAGTGGATTCCATTTGGCCACTCTACCATAAAGGCCTGATTGGTGGAGTGCTGCAGAGATGGTTCTCCCATCTCCACAGAGGATCTCTGGAGCTCTGTCAGAGTGACCATCGGATTCTTGGTCATCTCCCTGACCAATGCCCTTCTCCCCTGATTGCTCAGTTTGGTGGGGCGGCCAGCTCTAGGAAGAGTCATGGTGGTTCCAAACTTCCATTTAAGGGTGATGGAGGCCACTGTTCTTGGGGACCTTCAATGCTGCAGACATGTTTTGGTACCCTTCCCCAGATCTGTGCCTCAACACAATCCTGTCTTGGAGCCTCACGGACAATTTAATTTGAGCTTATGGCATGGTTTTTGCTCTGACATGCACTGTCAACTGTGGAACCTTATATAGACAGGTGTGTGCCTTTCCATATCATGTCCAATCAATTGAATTTACCACAGGTTGACTCCAATCAAGTTGTAGAAACATCTCGAGGATGATCAATGGAAACAGGATGCACCTGAGCTCAATTTCGAGTCACATAGCAAAAGGTCTGAATAATACTGTAAGGTATTTCTGTTTTCATTTTTAATAAATTAGCAAACATTTCAAAAGGTCTGATTTCGCTTTGTCATTATGGGGTATTGTGTGTAGTTTGAGGATAATCTTTTTAAAATTCTATTTAAAAATACGTTTGTAACACAACAAATTGTGTAAAAAGTCAAGGGATCTGAATAACTTCCCGAATCCGATATATCTGTGAGCTGTTGCCAGAGCGCACGTGCCAAAACCAGAGTACCACATTTGCTAAGTAACACAGTGTTTTTATCTAAATGAACAACAACCCATCAGTACAATTAAATGTGATGGGTCCATTTACATTCAGAGCCTAACATAAGGACAGCTCAGAGTATGCTATTCTGTTCTTCTGAAATATATCTACATTTTCTTTATCATCTTTCTTTAGACCTGTCTAAAAGAAATCATTGATTTATTGTGATGGTGGAGGCTATATTACATGGATTTATTAGACTTAAAAAAATAGATGTTCCAAACGTCTGTATCAGTGGTTTGTAGGCTATGTGTGGAAGCCAGGAGATGCTAAATGGGTTTGTTAATTAACAGTCAATTACCATGATACTGGCAGTCATTTGCCTGACGGTCACCGGCTCATAAAATGAAATGACCGCCACAGCCCTACTAGTGACACCCACTGACATGCATAATGTGAAAGATCCTCTGCTCCTACTGAAGTAGACCACATGGTGCCTTGCATCCAGTGCCTGTGTGATCTGAGCCATGCTTGCAGCACTGATTTTCCACCGTACTGGTCCTCACTTCCCAAAGTAATCATTGCTCTGGGGGCTACTCAATTGCAAGTTCCTTTCGAGGGTGTCCAGCTGGGTCAAACATATAGTCCAATTAATGAGCTGAATATGGCTCTGACAGACACACTAATACCGGACAGACAAACAGGCACAGACAGAGATCAATGGAAGAGCCTCTTGCACACGGTCCCTCTCTCCCATCTGTTTGTTCTACTTATAGGTCTCTCTCAAAAAAACTGATATTAATGATCTCTTCATTTCACATGATCACTGAAGTGTTTTCCTCCCCTTGTACCACTATAGCCATTGCTTTAAAAGAGTGTTTTACAAATAATTCTGTGTAACATTGAAAATGATCTAGGTTCAACCAGGCATGTTTTCTCTCATAATCTTTTGTCTCCTGACCACAACCCTGGATTTAGTGTAGCTTCTCTGTCCTCTCCCTCAGGACCGTAAGCTGACCAAAGTAGAGCGTCAGCGGTTTAAGGAGGAGGCAGAGATGCTGAAGGGGCTGCAGCACCCCAACATCGTCCGCTTCTATGACTTTTGGGAGTCACCCCTCAAAGGGAAGAAGTGCATCGTCCTGGTAACGGAGCTCATGACATCAGGCACGCTCAAAACGTGAGTGTACTGTTACACCTGCTGAAGATGGGAGAAGAGGCCTCAAAAGAAGAGGCTATAATTGGGCAATGCGGGATCTAGTCATAGATGTAAAGCAACACCTTTTTTACATGCATTCCCCCCAACAAACCAGTTAATGTGTGCAGGAGTATTATTTATCATTGAGATTACTAAGCAATGTAGTACTGCAAAAAGAGGCAATGGAGTGATATGCACATTAATATTTGCTCTAAATTACCTTTTTATTTTTGACTGGATTATCAATCCCAAAACTCTGAATATATGAATGGTGATACTGATGTCCTTTTCCCACCTGTAGATATCTGAAGCGCTTCAAGGTAATGAAGCCCAAGGTTCTGAGGAGCTGGTGTAGGCAGATCCTGAAGGGTCTTCACTTCCTCCACACCAGGGCCCCTCCCATCATCCACAGAGACCTGAAGTGTGACAACATCTTCATCACGGGCCCCACCGGCTCCGTCAAGATAGGAGACCTGGGGTTGGCCACGCTCAAGAGGGCCTCCTTCGCCAAGAGTGTCATAGGTAGGAGATCCAATCAGACTGCATCAGTAACACCTGGTGTATCATCTATATATTTCTAAAATGGACAACAATCTCCAGATTCCAAAAATATCCTGCTGTCTAACCTTTGACCATGTCCTCCCAGGCACCCCAGAGTTCATGGCCCCAGAGATGTATGAGGAGCACTATGATGAGTCAGTGGATGTCTATGCCTTTGGGATGTGCATGTTGGAGATGGCCACCTCAGAGTACCCGTACTCGGAGTGCCAGAACGCTGCACAGATCTACCGCAAAGTCACCAGTGTGAGTCCACATTTAAAATGTAAACCAATTTAGCTCGTATATAGGTAGCACTCACAACTAGGCTAGACACCAAATTACCAATTTCAGTCATTCATGTTAGCACTGTGATTTCTATGAATGGCAGCCACAGATCTCAAGTAACCAGGGGTATTTAGCATTAACGATTTAAAGCCCAGAATCATTAGATCATTTGTTTTGGTACTGTCCATAAGTAGCTTGTTTTGGGTCGCATGTTCAGGAATGGCTAAAGAATTGCAGCATTTACCTTGAGTTAACTCCGCAAATAGCACTGCTGGGTGGGTTGGTAGGCAGCCTAGTGGTTAGAGCGTTGGACTAGTAACCGAAAGGTTGCAAGATCGAATCCCCGAGCTGACAAGAAATCAAAACTGGATGGTCTACAGAGATAGATGGGGGGGGGTTGAGTGTAGCTGAAGGGACGAAAAATGAACAAAAAATAACTAATGTAGAATATACTGTGTCCGTAAAATGTTTATAGTACGATTCTCTCTCCAATTATCAGTAAGGTTTTCATGGTACGCTACTCCTCAATGAGAGTGGCGGTTAAGGAGATACAAGACCTTTCCATGGTAGGGGTTATGTTACCAGCCAGCCCCATGGTTCTTGATACTTGAATAATTCCCTCATTTACTGGACAGTAAAGATGGTCATGATGTGCCATATGGCACTGCTCAGGGAGTCCAGAACCCCTCAAATCTTCATAGATCTAATCTTGTATTCCAATCTATGCCAGTGAGGAAAAGAGCATCACAGTGATGAATGCAGCAAACTGTTTTTAGATCAGGGGGTGTCCGGAGCAATGATATATTTGATGAAGGGTATTGATTTTGCACTTTTAAACCTTGGCAGGCACTGCTGAAGTAGGATGACTCATCTTAGCCTGGTCCCAGATCTGTACTTTAGCCAACTCCGCTGACTAGCATTGTCAATGATAATCAGAGGACTTGGCACTAAAGCACATGCATATATTCTGCATGGTATGGTAAGGATAGTCAGAGGTGTTGGCTTTGGCTAAAGCATATACAGTTGAAGTCGGAAGTTTACATACACTTAGGTTGGAGTCATTAACTTGTTTTTCGACCACTCCACAAACTATAGTTTTGTTACGTCGGTTAGGACATCTACATTGTGCATGACACAAGACATTTTTCCGACAATTGTTTACAGACTCATTATTTCACTTATAATACACTGTATCACAATTCCAGTGGGTCAGAAGTTTACATACAGTGGGGCAAAAATGTATTTAGTCAGCCACCAATTGTGCAAGTTCTCCCACTTAAAAAGATGAGAGGCCTGTAATTTTCATCATAGGTACACTTCAACTATGACAGACAAAATGCGAAAAAATTATCCAGAAAATCACATTGTAGGATTTTTAATGAATTTATTTGCAAATTATGGTGGAAAATAAGTATTTGGTTAATAACAAAAGTTTATCTCAATACTTTGTTATATACCCTTTGTTGGCAATGACAGAGGTCAAACGTTTTCTGTAAATTTCACACACTGTTGCTGGTATTTTGGCCCATTCCTCCATGCAGATCTCCTCTAGAGCAGTGATGTTTTGGGGCTGTTGCTGGGCAACACGGACTTTCAAGTCCCTCCAAAGATTTTCTATGGGGTTGAGATCTGGAGACTGGCTAGGCCACTCCAGGACCTTGAAATGCTTCTTACGAAGCAACTCCTTCGTTGCCCGGGCGGTGTGTTTGGGATCATTGTCATGCTGAAAGACCCAGCCACGTTTCATCTTCAATGCCCTTGCTGATGGAAGGAGGTTTTCACTCAAAATCTCACGATACATGGCCCCATTCTTTCTTTCCTTTACACGGATTAGTTGTCCTGGTCCCTTTGCAGAAAAACAGCCCCAAAGCATGATGTTTCCACCCCCATGCTTCACTGTAGGTATGGTGTTCTTTGGATGCAACTCAGCATTCTTTGTCCTCCAAACAAGACGAGTTGAGTTTTTACCAAAAAGTTATATTTTGGTTTCATCTGACCATATGACATTTTCCCAATCTTCTTCTGGATCATCCAAATGCTCTCTAGCAAACTTCAGACGGGCCTGGACATGTACTGGCTTAAGCAGGGGGACACGTCTGGCACTGCAGGATTTGAGTCCCTGACGGCGTAGGTTGTTACTGATGGTAGGCTTTGTTACTTTGGTCCCAGCTCTCTGCAGGTCATTCACTAGGTCCCCCCGTGTGGTTCTGGGATTTTTGCTCACCTTTCTTGTGATCATTTTGACCCCACAGGGTGAGATCTTGCATGGAGCACCAGATCGAGGGAGATTATCAGTGGTCTTGTATGTCTTCCATTTCCTAATAATTGCTCCCACAGTTGATTTCTTCAAACCAAGCTGCTTACCTATTGCAGATTCAGTCTTCCCAGCCTGGTGCAGGTCTACAATTTTGTTTCTGGTGTCCTTTGACAGCTATTGGCGATAGTGGAGTTTGGAGTGTGACTGTTTGGGGTTGTGGACAGGTGTCTTTTATACTGTTAACAAGTTCAAACAGGTTACCATTAATACAGGTAATGAGTGGAGGACAGATGAGCCTTTTAAAGAAGAAGTTACAGGTCTGTGAGATCCAGAAATCTTGCTTGTTTGTATCTACCTGCTTTTAGAAACAGAAGCCCCTCTGTCTGGCAGCAGCAGTTTTTTTCTCTGTCTACTTTACTCTATGAATATCGGCATGCCCTGGAGAGACCACAGAAGTCTATTTATTTATCCTTTATCCACGGGAAACTCTGTTAGCTTTTAACCAGACTACACAGTGTATAAGTATCTGTATGAATGTGTCAGTTCCTGAAAATACTATTTTCAGTCCACAGAGTTGCAGAAATGGGCTTGTTTAAAGCATTAACGATCTGACAAGTGATGTTGACACTTGAAATGTGATCAACGTTTTTAATGAGTTGTCTGCACATTGTTCAGAATGTCATAACACTAACAATTTGAGGTGTGCAAACAAAAACATTTGGAAAATTATGACAACTTTTGGAAAGCTATGTGAATACATGTGGCCATCTCTCTCTGTCTCCCTTTTTATTTTCTCCACCATACTTACTCATGGCTTCCGGCCATCCCTCTAAACTGTTTTTTCCCTTCCTTTTCTGTTATCAGGGGGTGAAGCCTGCCAGCTACAACAAGGTTGTGGATCCTGAAATCAAGGAGATTATTGGCGAGTGCATCTGCCAGAAGAAAGAGGAGCGGTGAGTGACTGTACCTGCGTCTTTGTCCACCTTGGAGGCCATAGGGCCACCAAAGTGCTCCGTCACCCCTCCATAACTCACTTCATCTGCCCACATCCTAACACGATGACATTCGGGGCTCTCAACAACATTCCAATCTCTCCTCCCGATCTGTACGCCATCCTCTGTTAACTTGAATAATAATGGGTTAAATACAGAGGAGAAAATAACCCTTAAAACTGCCTCTTTGGCAGGTTTTCATACTGACAGGTGATTGTGTACAGTTCTCTCTCGTTCCTTGTCCTGGCAGCTATTAAATGGAGGGTGTTCTTAGATAGGGGCTTATACTGTCCAGACCGGAACACTGAGAACATTGGTGCTCAGGAGAGTCTTTCAGCTCCTGCATGACATAACTACTGAATTTGGTGGAGGGCATTAGGTCACTGTACTTGGAGTTGATATGACTAATTTGAAGTTAATTTAGGCTAAATCTGTAAAATGACAGAAGGTCAAGTTGGAGCCATGCCATGTTAGCAAAGTGATAAAGGGTTGTTTTTATTTTTCGTTCCTCCCAGGTACTCCATAAAGGACCTGCTGAACCACGCCTTCTTTGCGGAGGACACAGGGGTGCGGGTGGAGCTGGCCGAGGAGGATGATGGGAAGAAGGCGGCCATCGCCCTGAAGCTGTGGGTGGAAGACCCAAAGAAGCTGAAGGGAAAATACAAGGAGAGTGGAGCCATTGAGTTTAGCTTTGAACTGGAAAAAGAGAGCTCAGAGGGCGTGGCCCTAGAGATGGTAAGATGGATGGTGGGTGGGTGGATGGATGGATGGATAGTTTGATGGTTGAATACATGGGTGGAGTTTTGCATTAGACTGGTTGAACAGACATTGCAATCCAAGGTGGGGTTTGAATTTGTCCTGAATAATGTAAATACTTGAGTAAATGCTGGTTCTGGCGGCTCTGTTATGGTGTGGGTTGCATTTTCCAGGCATGGTTTAGCTCTACTCAACCCCTTAGAGGGCAAGGTAAACGCCAGTAAATACACAACCATTCTGAGTGATCACCTTCAATCTACAGTGCCTAGTGAAAGTCCACACACCGCTTGGACAGTCTTCACATTTTGCTGCTTTACAATCTAAAAAGGGATTAAATTGGATTGTTTTCTTACTGATCTACACATTTTCAAAGTGAAAGGAAGTTATAGAAAATTTTAATTGTGCGTCTTTTCACACCCCAGAGTTAATACTTGGGTGGAAGCACATTTGGCAGCCATTACAGCTGTAAATCATTTTAAATAGTATTCCACCAACTTTGCACAACTCTTTGGGCAACCTGTACATTGTTTTGGTCGCTAAAAAAAACTATCGGACAGAATATTCAAACTTGGTCTCAGATTTTCTTTTTTGAAAAGTCTGTTTATTCAGTTTACACACATGAGAACACAATATAAATAATATATGCTCAACTAGAAAAAACTTATTTCAAATATAAAGATACTGTACGTTGGACAAGTTAAACACACTGGGCAGAAAAGTACAAAGGTTAAAGGGCAATCTGTAGTTAATACAGGAACAGAGTGGTCACCTTGCCATTGTTCCTGTAAACAGACGAGGGATAGGGGTAGAGAAATGCAACCACTCAGACAGTCATGGCCACAGACTGACCATCCATCTGACCAAAATGAAAGTTTACAATGCTATTTAAAAAAAAAAAAAAAATGTAACACTTATTTTTTACACACAGGGCAAAACAAGCTCACATTTTAGGCTTTGACAGGGCAAGAAGAATAAGGCATCCACGAGTCACATTCAATAAGAATCAATAGGCACATCACCAACCTCAAGGTCCTCCCAAAAAAACACAGAAATGCTCCTCCAACCAGTAAATCACAGGGGTGTCAAATACAGATGTATTTTTGTTTTAATGAGAGTGCCATCAGAGGGTGGTGGACTGTACAAAGTAAGACCGGAATGGAGCCCAATCTTCATAAAACAGTTTTACTATATACTGGTATTTATACACGGACCGGTTTGAGTTTTTACTTGACCTTTTATGACGGTATTTTAATGTTTGGTTTGTTAAATGTGATACGCCGTGTGTAACATCCATTTTTATAGTTTACTCCACTACTTGAGTCATCTCTCTGCTCTCTCTCTCTCTCTCTCTCCATGCCGCTTTCTACACAGACCTATTCCCGCCCCCTGTCACTCAAAGGAGCGCATTTTTTGTTGCTTGACCACGAGATGGAGTAATCAATGCATGATCAATGCAGCACATGCAGCAATGTTGATGACAACGATGTTGTTTCCACTTTGATCTTAATATACATCCACAAGCGTTCTATTGTAATTATTGTGTTTCTTACATCTGCAAACAACTAGTTTGTGTTTTCTTAGCAAGTTAAGCTAATTCGCTGGTTGGCTAACTAGCTAATAAAAGTAATACGAGTCAGAGCAAACGTAGCCAGCTAATATAGCCTGATACCAGTACTGGTGGAGGCTTAAATCAGCATGTTGTTTGTGCAACAGTATCTTCTAAATCAAAGAGGAATAAGCAAAGCATGAATATGTTGGCTATATGAATAAAGATTTAATGTAGCCAAAGATTATAGGGTCCCCTAGGAAACACAGAACATAACTTTGGTTCCTACCCTGTCACAATAACTTGTCAATGGCATTTTCATTCATTGTCATGTCAAACAACACTGTATTCAAAGTGCCCACTATTATTTATATTCTAACAATATAATTATAATAAACATTCTATTTCCATGATTCCAAAAGTTCACCTAAGGGTTTTGATCTAAATCGCAATTGCAACATTTGGTTGCAAAAAAAAATAAAGCCTAGTATTTTAGCCCATTTCGTGGCAGTGTGGAAATGATCTCAAATGAGTGCAGGAAATGCAGAAATTGATGGAAATTATTTTAGGTTGAAGTTGAATTGAACAGTATAAACCAATCAGAATATAGAAATATTAATTGAAATCATTTAGAATATATGTGTTTCCACCCTCTGGTCACGCACTACTCATAAAGCAAATGTGCAACTTTTATTATTCAAAAACATAAAATACTGTCAAAACTTTGAAAAATACCATGATATGATCATTTGGCCATATCGCCCAACCCTATCTCCCACCCAATATTTATAAGATGGGGGAACTACACCTGTGTAATGATCATGTTACTTAATCAGCTTCTTGATATGCCACACCTGTCGGATGGATGGATTATCTTTGCAAAGGAGAAATGCTCACTAACAGGATGTAAACAAATTCATGCACAACATGAGAGAAATTAGCCTTTTCTGCGTTTTATTTTTTCTTCAATATATACAGTTGAAGTCGGAAGTTAACACACACCTTAGCCAAATACATTTAAATTCTTCACAATTCCTGACATTTAATCCTAGTAAAAATTCCCTGTATTAGGTCAGTTAGGATCACCACTTTATTTTAAGAATGTGAAATAATACTGGAGTGATTTATTTCAGCTTTTATTTCTTTCATCACATTCCCACTGGGACAGAAGTTTACATACACTCAATTAGTATTTGGTAGCATTGCCTTTAAATTGTTTAACCTGTTGAATCTAGGGGTCATTTTTTGGGGGGTGGGAAATAACGTTCCCAAAGTAAACAGGCTTTTTTTCAGGACTAGAAAATAGAATATGCATATAATTGACAGCTTAGGATAGAAAACACTAAAGTTTCCAAAACTGCAAAGATATTGTCTGAGTATAACAGAACTGATATTGCAGGCAAAAGAATGTGAAAAATCCAATAAGGAATGCAGCGGTTTCTAAATTAGAGTCCCTTCCTAAACTTCCCTATTGAGCAGTGAATGGAATATCAACGAGATTCCCTTTTCTATGGCTTCCTTAATGTGTCTAGTATCACAAGACATAGTTTCAGGCTTTTATTTTGAAAAATGGGCATGTACAACAACATTGCTTCAGTGTCCACCTGATGGCTCTTTGTATTTCTCGCGCAAAAGACAGAGGTAGCCATTATTCCACCCAGTCTTACTGAAAAAAGCTCTGTTCCGGTTGATTATTATCAAATAGATATTTGAAAAACACTTTGAGGATTGATTATAAACAACGTTTGCCATGTTTCTGTCGATATTATGGAGCTAATTTGGAATATTTTTTTAGCGTTGTCGTGACCGCAATTTCCGGTCGTTTTCTCAGCCAAACGTGAAGAACGAACGGAGCTATTTCGCCGACAAAAATAATCTTTTTAGAAAAAAGGAACATTGGCTATCTAACTGGGAGTCTCGTGAGTGAAAACATCCGAAGCTCATCAAAGGTAAACGATTTAATTTGATTGCTTTTCTGATTTTCGTGACCAGATTGCCTGCTGCTAGCTCGGCATAATGCTATGCTAGGCTATCGATAAACTTACACAAATGCTTGTCTTGCTTATTTTCAAAATCTGAGATGACAGGGTGATTAACAAAAGGCTAAGTTGTGTTTGAATATATTTCACTTGTGATTTCACGAATATGAATAATTTCTCGTAAGATTTTTTGTCCGTTGCGTTATGCTACTTAGTGTCAGTTGATGACAATTATCCCGGATCCAGGATGGGTAGATCCAAGATTAACTTGGGTCAAACGTTTTGGGTAGCCTTCCACAAGCTCCCACAATAAGTTGGGTGAATTTTGGCCCATTCCACCTGACAGAGCTGGTGTAACTGAGTCAGGTTTGTAAGGCCTCCTTGCTCGCACAAGCTTTTTCAGTTCTACCTACGACTTTGGAAGAAGTATGCTTGGGGTCATTATCCATTTGGAAGGCCAATTTCCGACCAAGCTTTAACTTCCTGTCTAATGTCTTGAGATGTTGCTTCAATATATCACATAATTTTCCTACCTCATGATGCCATCTATTTTGTGAAGTGCAACAGTCCCTCCTGCAGCAAAGCACCCCCAGAACATGCTTCACGGTTGGGATGTTGTTCTTCGGCTTGCAAGCCTCCCCATTTTTCCTCCAAACATAATGATGGTCATTATGGCCAAACAGTTCTATTTTTGTTTCATCAGACCAGAGGACATTTCGCCATGTGCAGTTGCAAACCGTAGTCTGGCTTTTTTATGGCGGTTTTGGAGAAGTGGTTTCTTCCTTGCTGAGCGGTCTTTCAGGTTATGCCCATGTAGGACTCGTTTTACTGTGAAAATTAATACTTTTGTACCGGTTTCCTCCAGCATCTTCACAAGGTCCTTTGCTGTTGTTCTGGAATTGATTTGCACTTTTCGCACCAAAGTATGTTCATCTCTAGGAGACAGAACGCGTCTCCTTCCTGAGCGGTATGACGGCTGCGTGGTCCCATGATGTTTATACTTGTGTACTATTGTTTGTACAGATAAACGTGGTACCATCAGGCGTTTGGAAAATGTTCCCAAGGATGAACCAGACGTGTGGAGGTCTTCAATTTTTTTTCTGAGGTCTTGGCTGATTTCTTTTCATTTTCCCATGAAGTCAAGCAAAGAAGCACTGAGTTTGAAGGTAAGCCTTGAAATACATCCACAGATACTACTCCAATTGACTCAAATGATGTCAATTAACCTATCAGAAGCTTCTAAAGCCATGACATAATTTTTCAAGCTGTTTAAAGGCACAGTCAACGTAGTGACCCACTGGAATTGTGATGCAGTGAATTACAAGTGAAATAATGGGTCTGTAAACAATTGTTGGAGAAATTGTCTTGTGTCATGCACAAAGTAGATGTCCTAACCGACTTACCAAAACTATAGTTTGTTAACAAGACATTTGTGGAGTGGTTGAAAAACAAGTTTTAATGACTCCAACCTCAGTGTATTTAATCTTCCGACTTCAACTGTATTCATCTGTCACCAGAACTAACCGGATTCTGGAGCAGTGCCTTAGACAGTGTTTTCCATCAACAATACGCCAAATGATGGAATTTTCTTGTGGAAGAATGGTGTCACCTTCCAATAGAGTTCCAGACACTTGAAGAATCTATGCCAAGGCGCATTAAAGCTGTTCTGGCGGCATGTGGTGGCACAACACCCTATTAAGACACTTTTTAAAATAATTATTATTACTTGTTATGCTCCCAAACATTTCGTTGGTACAGCAACCAACATTTTGGCACGTAGTGCCTTTTTCAGGGTTGTCATTGTTCATCAAATATAAACATGTTGGGGGCTAGTCTAGTAGCTACTTGTAGAGGGCAAGAGGTCTGTGTGTGGTGTCCAGGCAGACCGTGTACCTACAGTGCTCCAATCTCATCGTCAGGGAATGCGCCCTCTTGCAGATTGGCAGGGATACGCTCTGCACTTCCAGGAATTCTGTATGCTTCTTTTTGTCCAACAATCGCCCACCATCATAAGATTTCTGTAAATATTTCTGTGTACTTAATCTACAATAAAGTGTTCCGGAGCTTTGTGCAGTTTTATTTAACACTTTCTGATGGACCCAGCTACTATTTCCCCCTCCAGATTGTTCTCAGACCTCTAATCCAACTTTCAGATTTTGTCCAAGTTGTTTAATTGTAAACAGATATGGGTTTTATGCCCGTTTCAAGATTGAAGAACACTGGACTGAGACCCTGCCTCTGAAGTGAAAATCGAGATCTGCTCACTGGCAAACAGGGTTATAGAGTACTGAAGTATGGTTGGCAGTGGCACCGCTTGAGATCCCTCTGTTCTTTGTTGTAGAGAAGGAATTGTCTTTGTTTTGCCCTGTCTTAGCTTAGTATGTATGCCCTCTTCTGTTGTGTCTTAAGTGTTCAAAACAGCCCTTAGCAGACGTCTTGATATCTGGTCATGTCTAGGTGACCTACATTTTATGGCTGTTTGTGTTAGTGAGCTCGTGTATTTGTGTATGGTGTTTAAGCTGTAAAAAGATTGAATGTTTATTTTACCCTGTAGGCTATTTGTGGGAGTGGGACAGGCTTGAGTTTGTGTGTGCTTTACTGTTGCTTTGTGTGTGTTCAGTATGTAAGCTTTCCTTTTGTCAATGGGGTCAAGCTGTCAAAAGTGCGTGACTTTATTGGAATATTCGGATCTCCATTAGCTTTTGCCGAAGCAGCAGCTATTCTTCCTGGGGTCCACACAAAACAGCATTCCATGACATGTTTAATCTCTTTATTTGTAAGTTAATTTTGCTGTTTGCTTGATTAATTGTAGATGGAAGGGAGTTTCATGCCATCATGGCTCTGTATAATATTGTGCGTTGCTGTGAATTTGTTTTGGATTTGGGGACTGTGTAGAGACCCCTAGTGGGGTATTCAGAAATAATTTATACTCCTTGATTTATTCCACATTTTGTTGTTACAGCCAGAAACTTTTTTTCCCCTCAATGATCCACAGACACAATAACGACAAAGTATGTTTTTAGACATTTTTGAAAATGTTTTGAAAAGGAAATAAGGAAATATCTCATTTAAATAAGTATTCATACCCATGAGTCAATACATTGCTGCGATTACAGCTTTGAGTCGTCTTGGGTATGTCTGTATCAGCTTTGAACATCTGGATTTGGGGATTTTCTCCTGTTCTTCCTTGCAGATTTTCTCAAGCTCAATTAAGTTAGATGGGGAGCTGTGGTGAAAAGCAATCTTCAAGCCTTTCCACAGAAAGCATCCCTATAGCATGATGCTGCTCCACCATGCTTCACGGTAGAGATGGTGTTAGACGCTGATGAGCAGTGCCTGGTTTTCTCCGGAAATAGCACTTTGCATTTAGGCCAAAGAGTTACATTTTGTCTCATCAGACCACAGAATATTTTGCCTTATGCTCTTGTCAAATAACATTTTATTTGTCACGTGCTGAATACAGGTGTAGATCTTAGCATGAAATACTTACCTAACCAACAATGCAGGTAAAGAAATAGAGTGAAGAAAATATTTGCTAAATAAACTAGTGTAAAATAAAAAGTAACACAAGATTACATAACAATAAATTGGCTATAGACTTGGTACCAATACCCCCTGTATATGTGCGGGAATACAGGTTAGTCAAGGTAATTTGTAGGTAGGGGTAAAGTGACTGCATAGATAATAAACAGCAAGTAGCAGCAGTGTAAAAGCAAAGCGTGGGTGGTCAATGTAAATAGTCTGGGTGGCCATTTGATTAATTGTTCAGCTATCTTATGGCTTGGGGGTAGAAGCTGTTAAGGAGCCTTTTGGACATAGACTTGGCGCTCCGGTACCATTTGCTGTGCGGTAGCAGAGAGAACAGTCTGACTTGTGTGACTGTAATCTTCAACAATTATTTTGGGCCTTCCTCTGACACCGTCTAGTGTCAGAGGAAGGCTTGGCCCCAGTGGTGTATTGGGCCATACTCACTACTGTCTGTAGCGCCTTATGATCAGATCCCGAGCAGTTGCCATATCAGGCAGTGATGCAACCGTTCAGGATGCTCTCGATGGTGCAGCTGTATAACTTTTTGAAGATCTGGGGACACATGCCAAATCTTTTCAGTCTCATGAGGGGGAAAGATGTTGTCGTGCCCTCTTCACGACTGTCTTGGTGTGTTTGGATCATAATAGTTCAGCTCTTCTTCTCATGTAGTCCACAATGATTTCCTTTGTCTTGCTTACATTGAGTGAGAGGTTGTTGTCCTGGCACCACACTGCCAGGTCTCTGACCTCCACCCTATTGGCTGTCTCATCATTGTCAGTGATCAGGCCAACCACTGTTGTGTTGTCAGCAAACTTAATGATGGTGTTGGAGTCGTGCTTGGCCACGCAGTCGTGGGTGAACAGCACACACCTCTGAGGGGTCCCGGTGTTGAGGATCAGCGCGTCAGATGTGTTGTTGCCTACCCTTACCACCTGGGGGCAGCCCTTCAGGAAGTCCAGGATCCAGTTGCAGAGGGAGGTGTTTAGTCCCAGGGTCATTAGCTTAGTGATGAGCTTTGTGGGTACTATAGTGTTGAATGCTGAGCTGTAGTCAATGATTAGCATTCTCACATTGGTGTTCCTATTGTCCTGGTGGTAAAGGTCAGTGTGGAGTGCGATTGAGATTGCGTCATCTGTGGATCTGTTGGGGCGGGCAGTATCCGAAATGGAGTGGGTCTAGGGTTTCCGGGATGATGATGCCTTTCAAAGCACTTCATGGCTACTGATGTGGTTGTCATTTAGGCAGGTTAACTTCGCATTCTTGGGCACAGGGACTATGATCTGCTTGAACCATGTAGGTATTACAGACTCGGTCAGGGAGAGGTTGAAAATGTCAGTGAAGACACCAGTTGGTCCGCGTATGCTCTGAGTACAAGCCCTGGTAATCTGTCTGGCCCCGCGGCTTTGTGAATGTTGACCTGTTTAAAGGTCTTGCTCACATCAACTACGGAAAGCGTAATCACAAAGTTGTCCGGAACAGCTAGTGCTTTCATGCATGCTTCAGTGTTATTTGCCTTGAAAGCAAGTATAGAAGGCATTTAGCTTTTTTCCGTCTGGTAGGCTTCCGTCACAGGGCAGCTCGTGGCTGTGCTTCCCTTTGTCGTCCGTAATAATTTGCAAGCCCTGCCACATCCGACGAGCATCAGAGCCGGTGTAGTAGGATTGACGCTTTGCCTGTTTGATGGTTCGTCTGAGGGCATAGGATTTCTTCTAAGCATCTGGATTAGTGTCCTGCTCCTTGAAAGTGGCAGCTCTAGCCTTTAGCTCGTTGCGGATGTTGCTGTGGGGACGACGTTGTTGATGCACTTATTTGATGAAGCCGGTGACTGAAGTGGTATACTCCTGTATACCATAGGACGAATGTCATAGGACGCATCATGGAACGTATTCCAGTCTGTGCTCGCAAAACAGCACCCTTACGTAGCATCCGCATCATCTGACCACTACCATATTGAGCGAGTCACTGGTACTTTCTGCTTTTTACTTGTAAGCAAGAATCAGGAGGATAGAATTATGGTCAGATTTCCCAAATGGAGGGTGAGGGAGAGCTTTGTATGTGTCTCTGTGTGTGGAGTAAAGGTGGTCTAGAGTTAGTTTTTTTCTTTGGTGGCACATGTGAATGAGGTAAAACAGATTTGTTTGCCGGCATTAAAGACCCCGACCACTAGGAACGCTGCTTCCGGATGGGCATTTTCTTGTTTGCTTATGCCCTTATACAGCTCATTGAGTGCGGTCTTAGTGCCAGCATTGGTTTGTAGTGGTAAATGGACGGCTACGAATAATATAGATAGTGCGGTCTACAGCTTATCATGAGGTACTCTACCTCAGGCGAGCAATACCTCGAGACTTCTTTAATATTAGACATCGCGCACCAGCTGTTATTGACAAATAGACACACACCCCCGCTCCTCATCTTACCAGATCTCTCCTGCCGATGCACAGAACCCCGCAAGCTCTATATTATCTGTGTCGTCGTTCAGCCACGACTCTGTGACGCAAAATATGACAGTTTTTAATGACCCGTTGGTAGGATAGTCTCGACCGTAGACCATCCAGTTTGTTTTTCAGTGATTGCATGTTGGCCAATAGAACCGATGGTAGTGGTGATTTACTCACTCGACTACAAATCCTCACAATGTACCCCGATCTTCGCCCCCTGTATCTCCGTCTTTTCTTCACGTGAATGACTGGGATTTCGGCCTGGTCTCCAGGAAGC
This sequence comes from Oncorhynchus masou masou, assembly GCF_036934945.1. Classification (NCBI taxonomy): domain Eukaryota; kingdom Metazoa; phylum Chordata; class Actinopteri; order Salmoniformes; family Salmonidae; genus Oncorhynchus; species Oncorhynchus masou. Next base: position 46,657,234 of record NC_088229.1, on the reverse strand, counting down.
AGTATATCCTTTGTGTTGGACTCATTAAAGAAAAAATATTTGTCCAGTTCGAGGTGAGTAATCTCTACTTTTCGGTCATAAGAGACATTAGCAGCAACTTTATGTACAAATAATGCGGAATATAGTATCTGGGAATCTGGGATCTACATCTGTTTATATTAGTTACTGTGCTGTTACTAAGCAGTAATGCATTACGGCAGTGTTACGGTACTACACCTAATAGGAAATGCACATGCGCACTGGGGTGCCGGGAACTGTAGAGCACGAGGGGTTTTGACTAAACGAAAACTAACTGTACTCCCGTCTCCTGCCTGGCCATTTCTCCACAACACAAATATTACAATAGCTAACAAAATAGCACAGTTGGTTAGGAGCCCTTAAAACGGTAGCTATCTCCTCCGACGCCATTATGTAATCGGCGCCATTTCACGTGCCTTTTTGCAAACTCGTGCTGTCGTGTCTTTTTCTCAGGATTGGCTTCCTTCTGACCTCTCTCCCATAAAGCCCAGATTCTTGAAGTGCTGTAGAAACTGTCCTTCTGGCAGGTTCTCCCATCTCCCTCAAGGAACTCTGTGGTTCATTTGGGTTCTTGGTCACCTCTCTGAACAAGGTCCTTCTTGCCCGGCTGCTCAGTTTGGTCGGACAACCAGCTCTAAGCAGTCTTGGTAGTTTAAATGTATGTGTTTCAATTTCTCAATGATGGAGACCACTGTGCTGTTGGAAACTTTCAACACTCTTAGAAATGGTTTTATACCCTTCCACAGATGTATGCCTCATCAAAATTCTACACTACATGACCAAAAGTATGTGGACACCTGTTCGTCAAACATCTCATTCCAAAATCATGGGCATTAATATGGAGATGATCCCCCTGTAGCTGCTATAACAGCCTCCGCTCTTCTGGGAAGGCTTTCCACTAGATGTTGGAACATTGCTGCGGGGACTTGCTTCAATTCAGCCACGAGCATTAGTGAGGACGGGCACTGATGTTGGCCGATTAGGCCTGGCTCGCAGTCGGTGTTCCAATTCATCCCAAAGGTGTTCGATGGGGTTTTAGGTCAGGGCTCTGTGCAGACCAGTCAAGTTCTCCCACATTGATCACATTGACCATTTCTTGCTTTGTGCACAGGGGCATTGTCATGCTGAAACAGGAGAGGGCCTTTCCCAATCCTCTTTGTTAACATCACACACACTGTCAGGCATTTCACACACAAATATCTAGATACTGACTGTTACTTCTTGGTGGCCTACAGCAATACACTAAAATAATAGACTTTACATGAGGCGGGTGAACCTGCAGCCACAACACTGACATGATATCTTCTCTAAGAATTACAGGGATATGGCTGATATGGTGCCTACGGAAGAACCCTCAACTTTTTCCAAATTATGTTGCGTTACGGCCTTATTCTAAAATGTATTAAATAGATTTTTTCCTCAATCTACACACAAAACCCTATAATGAGAAAGCAAAAACAGGTTTTTAGAAACGTTTGCTAATGTATTTTTAGAAATGAAGTAACGTAAATGTCACATTTACATAAGTATTCAGACACTTTACTCAGTACTTTGTTGAAGCACCTTTGACAGCGATTACAGCCTTGGGTATGAAGCTACAAGCTTGGCACACCTGTATTTGGGGAGTTTCTTCCATTCTTCTCTGCAGATCCTCTCCAGGTTGGATGAGGAGCATTGCGGCACAGCTATTTAAGTCTCTCCAGAGATGTTCAATCCGTTTCAAGTCTGAGCTCTGGCTGGGCCACTCAAGGACATTCAGAGACTTGTCCCGAAAGCAACTCCTGCGTTGTCTTGGCTGTGTACTTAGGGTGGTTGTCCTGTTGAAAGGTGAACCTTCGCCCCAGTCATAGGTCCTGAGTGCAAAGATTCTTCCAGACGTGACTCTTGGCATTAAGGTCAAAGAGTTCAATCTTGATTTCATCAGACCAGAGAATCTTGTTTTTCATGGTCTAAGAGTTTTAGGTGTGTTTTCGTAAACTCCAAGCTGTCATGTGCCTTTTCCAGAGGAGGGGCTTCCATATTTCCACTCTACCAGAAAAGTCTGATTGGTGGAGAGTCGCAAAGATGGTTACCCATCTGGAAGGTTCTCCCATCTCCACATATGAACTCTAGAGCTCTGTCAAAGTGACCATTAGGTTCTTGGTCACCTCCCTGACCAAAGCCCTTCTCTCCCGATTGCTCAGTTTGGCCGGGCAGCCAGCTCTAGGAAGAGTCTTTGTGGTTCCAAAAAAGATAGGGACCTTCAATGCGGCAGAAATGTTTTGGTACCCTTCCCCAGATCTGTGCCTCGACTCAATCCTGTCTTGGAGCTCTATGGACAATTCCTTCAACCTCGTGGCTTGGTTTTTGCTCTGACATGCACTGTGAACTGAATACCTATGTGAGAATGCTGTTCATCGACTACAGCTCGGCATTCAACACCATAGTACCCTCCAAGCTCGTCATCAAGCTCGAGACCCTGGGTCTCGACCCCGCCCTGTGCAACTGGGTACTGGACTTCCTGACGGGCCGCCCCCAGGTGGTGAGGGTAGGTAACATCTCCTCCCCGCTGATCCTCAACACTGGGGCCCCACAAGGGTGCGTTCTGAGCCCTCTCCTGTACTCCCTGTTCACCCACGACTGCGCGGCCACGCACGCCTCCAACTCAATCATCAAGTTTGCGGACGACACAACAGTGGTAGGCTTGATTAGCAACAACAACGAGACGGCCTACAGGGAGGAGGTGAGGGCCCTCGGAGTGTGGTGTCAGGAAAATAACCTCACACTCAACGTCAACAAAACTAAGGAGATGATTGTGGACTTCAGGAAACAGCAGAGGGAACACCCCCCTATCCACATCGATGGAACAGTAGTGGAGAGAGTAGCAAGTTTTAAGTTCCTCGGCATACACATCACAGACAAACTGAATTGGTCCACTCACACAGACAGCATCGTGAAGAAGGCGCCTCAGGAGCCTGAAGAAATTCGGCTTGTCACCAAAAGCACTCACAAACTTCTACAGATGCACAATCGAGAGCATCCTGGCGGGCTGTATCACCGCCTGGTACGGCAACTGCTCCGCCCTCAACCGTATGGCTCTCCAGAGGGTAGTGAGGTCTGCACAACGCATCACCGGGGGCGAACTACCTGCCCTCCAGGACACCTACACCACCCGATGTTACAGGAAGGCCATAAAGATCATCAAGGACATCAACCACCCGAGCCACAGCCGGTTCACCCCGCTATCATCCAGAAGGCGCAGTCAGTACAGGTGCATCAAAGCTGGGACCGAGAGACTGAAAAACAGCTTCTATCTCAAGGCCATCAGACTTAAACAGCCACCACTAACATTGAGTGGCTGCTGCCAACACACTGACACTGACTCAACTCCAGCCACTTTAATAATGGGAATTGATGGGAAATTATGTAAATATATCACTAGCCACTTTAAACAATGCTACCTTATATAATGTTACTTACCCTACATTATTCATCTCATATGCATATGTATATACTGTACTCTATATCATCGACTGCATCCTTATGTAATACATGTATCACTAGCCACTTTAACGATGCCACTTTGTTTACATTCTCATATGTATATACTGTACTCGATACCATCTACTGTATCTTGCCTATGCTGCTCTGTACCATCACTCATTCATATATCCTTATGTACATATTCTTTATCCCCTTACACTGTGTATAAGACAGTAGTTTAGGAATTGTGTCAGGACCTGGTTACGAACCCGGGTCTCCGGAGTGAGGAAACAGTCACTTAACCAACTGAGCCACGAATAGCCAGCAGAACCCAGAAGATGAGGCAGACACAGCAGTACTTGAGACGGTGTATTTAATAAAGTAAAAAAGTGAAGTCCTTCAGGAAAACATGTAACTCCACAACCTCAAAAGGAATTCCACAAGAACAAGGTAATCCACAAGGTAATCCTCCAAGACAAAAAGGTAAATCCACAAGGTGGTAGGTAAAGCATAAAAAGCCTCAAAAGATACTCAAAAATAAATAAACAAGAACAAAAAACAGAATTCCACAAGAGCGTCCACCGGGATCAACAAGAGTACACAGAATACTAGGGCTGGGTGCTAACATACAAACACAGAGCAAAGAACTGAGGGAAACTAAGGGTTTAAATACAATCAGGGGAAAAACGAGGCACAGGTGCAAATAATAATGGGGATCAAGGGAAAGCAAAAGGTCAAAAAGCACAATGGGGGCATCTAGTGACCAAAAACCGGAACAACCCTGGCCAAATCCTGACAAATTGTTAGTTAGATTACTTGTTGGTTATTACTGCATTGTTGGAACTAGAAGCACAAGCATTTCGCTACACTCGCATTAACATCTGCTAACCATGTGTATGTGACAAATAAAATTTGATTTGATTTGAACTGTGGAACCTTTTATATAGACAGGGGGTGTTCCTTTCCAAATAATGTCCAATCAATTGATTTTACCACAGGGGACTCCAATCAAGATGTTGAAACATCTCAAGGATGATCAATAGACACAGAATGCACCTCAGCTCAATTTTGAATTTCATGTGTCTGAATACTTATGTAAATAAAGTATTTAAGTTCAATTTTTTGCAAAAAACCCAACATGTTTTCACTTTTTCATTATGGGGAATTGTGTGTAGATTGATGAACATTTTTTATTTAATATACGTTTTAGAATAAGGCTGAAACATAACAAAATGTGGAAAAAGTGAAGGGGTCTGAACAGTATTCAGTATTCTCCTATCACACTCACTCACTCACTCACTCACTCACTCACTCACTCACTCACACACACCTCCCCTATAGGCATTCCTGTCTCTTCTGTAGTTGTTATATCCTTGTATTGCTACTGCTGTATCACTAAAGGAATTATCTAAGTGTCTCTGAAATGGATAATATATGAATTAGAGGTCGATGGTTTAATCGCAATGGCGATATTTTCAAGTTTTCATAACAATCGGTAATCTGCCTTTTTGGATGCCAATTATGGCCGATTATATTGCAATCCACGAGGAGACTGCATGGCAGGCTGACCACCTGTTACATGAGTGCAGGCAGCAAGGAGCCATGGTAAGTTGCTAGCTAGCATTAAACTTCTCTTTTATATAAAACAATCTTAACAATAATCACTAGTTAACTACACACGGTTGATGATATTACTAGTTTAACTAGCTTGTCCTGCATTGCATAAAGTCAATGCAGTGCCTGAAATTGTGTCACTTCTCTTGCGTTCAGTGTAAGCAGAGTCAGGGAATTTGCAGCAGTTTGGGTCGCCTGTCTCGTTGCGAACTGTGTGAAGACCATTTCTTCTGCCAAAGAACGTAATTAATTTGCCAGAATTTTACATAATTATGGCATAACATTGAAGGTTGTGCAATGTAACAGCAATATTTAGACTTAGGGATGCCACCCGTTAGATAAAATACGGAACGGTTCGTAATTCAATGAAACAATAAATGTTTTGTTTTCTAAATTATAGTTTACGGATTTTTTTTTTTACCTACGGCTCGTATTTCTGTGTTATTATGTTATAATTAAGTCTGATTTGATATTTGATAGAGCAGTCTGACTGAGCGGTGGTAGGCAGCAGCAGGCTCGTAAGCATTCATTCAAACCACAATTTCCTCCGTTTGCCAACAGCTTTTCGCAATGCTTGATGCACAGCACTGTGTATGAGTTCAAGCCTATCAACACCCGAGATTAGGCTGGCAATACTATAGTGCCTATAAAAACATCCAATAGTCTGTGAAATACAAATGGTATAGAGAGAAATAGTCCTCTAATTCATATAATAACTACAACCTAACTAAAACCTTAACTGGGAATATTGAAGACTCATGTTAAAAGAAACCACCAGCTTTCATATGTTCTCATGTTCTGTGCAAGGAACTTAAACATGAGCTTTTTTACATGGCACATATTGCACTTTTACTTTCTTCTCCAACACTGTTTTTTGCATTATTTAAACCAAATTGAACATGTTTCATTATTTATTTTCAGACTAAATAGATTTTATTTATGTATTATATTAAGTTAAAATACAAGTGTTCATTGTTCATTTAGTATTGTTGTAATTGTCATTATTACAAATATATATAAAAATGGGCCCAATTTAATCGGTATCGGCATTTTTTTGGTCCTCCAATAATTGGTATCGGCATTGAAAATTCATAATCGGTCGCCACTAATATGAATGCTATCTGATGTTAGCAAGTTATTGATTTCATGAACCATATTTCTAAGGTTGCTTGTATACATTTCCCTCTAAGTCCTTTCCCGTGTAGCTTATCAGAGATTGACTTAATATGGAAAAAAATATATATACATTATTCAGCACTCCATGAATCAGTTAGTGTGTGCCCTGTGAGGTTCACTCTATGAAGCCTCAGGCTTGGCTCTCTCATTCCTTCCAGAGTGATCATTTCTGTTGTGAATGGGTCAGGCTGCAGTGCTCAGTGTTACTGAGAATCAGGGCCATCGATTATTTTGGCAGACAGCAAGTTGACCTGCTTTCTTCCCTCTATGGTGACATCTCTCATCTGTTTGCGCTGGGTCAAGATGAGCTGGGGAAAATTGAAGGTCTTGCTGTAATGATAGAGGAGGAATGTGGCCCACAGCTCTTCATCTTCGATCACCCCTCACCACTTTCGATGACTCATTTCTTCACAGACGGGCACCATGGGAGATGCAGTTTATCTTTAACGATGGGGCTGTTTTGTGTTCATTCATGCACTATGCTACTTAGCGAGCAGAAAAGCTGCCTCTTATGCTTCTTTGCTTTATTATTATTATTCAGGGATGTTTTATGACATGTTTTATTAAGTTTGGGTTGATTAAATGACTACATTTTACATTGTGAACAACGGTCTTAAAAGCAAAGCTCATGTTAAAGATATGGGACTCATACTCCATGGAATAAATACATTTGTCAGGTTGTGCTAAAACAGAAACCATTGAAACATTCCATGGAAGGTTCAGGCCATAATGCCTATTAATGACTCCAAACCCCCCCCAAAATCTAAACATTATTTCAGATGTATCTCTTCCCATGGTCTAAATGCACCTGTCCTGTATCCTGTCTCCAGTGCTGTTGTCCCAGACAGAGGCGGACTATTCTCTCTGAACCCAGCTGCTGACAGCTGCTGCCCTCCTCAAGAAATGATTCTCTCACCATCCCTCTTCCTGGCTTTCTCCTGTTTTCTCTCTTCCTCTAACACATTGACTCTAAAAAATACTCCTCTTCCCACACTCCTCCTCTCCCCGACAGGTGGAATCAGGGTTCTTCCATGAGAGTGATGCTAAGATCGTGGGGAAGTCTATCCGGGACCGTGTAGCACTTATTAAATGGAGGCGGGAGAGGACTGTGTCGGCCCTACCCCCAGTGAACCAGGGAGAGGCAGGACTCAGGGCCCAGGCCACCCTAGCCCAGGGGACCTCTGCTGGGGCTACACAGGCAGGACAGCCCCCTTTGATTGAGCCCAACGAGCCAGAAGCAGACCAGCACGACAGGCTATGTAACCTTCCGGCCAGCGCAACCTCTGTCACATGTGAGACACCACTGACACACACATCATGTGGAAAGACACGCAACATGTAAAACCCCACAAGACCCCACAACACATCTCCTTCCTGTCACACATTCACATACATTTGATACAGTGGTCTCTGTGTCATTAGTTGAATTGATCTTTGACAGTAGTGTTTATATTATGGGGGTTTGTACTTGTTTATTTGTGTCTAATGTGTAACCGCTCTTTGTCACTTTGTTCTAGTTGCCTGTGTGGTTAAAGAGTAACCTCCATCTCTGTTTGTCTATGTAGCAGACAGTACCTTTGACAGCGGCCTGGGCTCCACTGTGTTTTCTGACTCCCACAGCAGCCAGCACAATGTCCTCTACCAGTCCCAAGTGGAGCCCATCACCATGGCAACGCAGCAGGTCTGTACCACACACATACAGATGTACACTTCACGTACACTTCATGTACACTCAAGACATGTGAACTGCGCAGAGGGTCATTTACATGCATACACTACACACATACTGGACACATGCACATACATGCTCATTTACATAGAGATATGCATTACATGCACGTTACATATGCTCACAAACATGGTTATTTGCCTTTATCCATAAATCCGTATCAATTTACATGTCTGCTAACATTGGCACATGTATGTTTATGCTCAATGTATACTGATTTAATACACACACACACACACACACATGTATCTCATTTACTCAGAATTCCCCAATTCATCTCTATCCCACTTCATTATCCTGTTTTTGTTGTGCATATGTGTTTTGGTTGTGTGCCTTTTGAGTAAGGTGTGTTTTGCCTGTGGGTCCCTGTATGGGCTCAGCGTCAGTGTTTGGCTTCAGCACGTCCCCGATCCTGTGAAAGGGGCGAGGGGTGGAAAGCAGCCCTGGGGCCAGAGTTCCGAGTGTGTGCAGGGACACGGAGAGGGAGTGCCTCGGTCATTGACACTCTTAGGGGCAACAACGACATCCCTCTTCATATGCTCCTGCAACCTATTACCTCTGGGTCCTGCAGCCAACAGAGAGATTCCAGTCCCTCCCCCACATCACCAGACGACCAGTCAGAGAGCAGCCCCTCTGAGTCCCGCTCTGAGGCCGAGGACGGCTTCCCTTCCCCGAGTGCATTTCCTGCCCCCATCCTCCTGGCCCCCCCATCCCCCACATACTCTGAGGCCCGACGTCATAGTGACTCTTCTATAGAATCTCCGACATTGGAAGCCACCAATGGAAGTAGGTTGAAGTCTGTGTCAGTGGAGGCAGCAGTGGGGCGGAGGCACTCGGACCTGAGCACGCTGCAGAGCCTAAACTCTGCCCTTCAACACCACCATCATCATCACCAAGGCGCACCCAGAAACCACCTGTGCCAAGCCTGCCTCTCTCTGCTGCTGCTGAAGTCACGAGAAGGGGGGCACAAGAAGCACACTGCTTTTCCCTTTCCACCACACCCCTGTGCTTGCCCCCACCGGCACCAACACTTCTCCAGTGGGATGACGACAACTGCAGGGTCAGGAGGGATGAAAGGTCCAAGTCATACAGGAAGTGACTTCTCTGACCTCTCCTTATTAGAAAAGAACCTGATGAACATCATCAGCCGTAAAACCACCCCATCCAACCAGGGCCAAGCCTCCCTCCTCCACCTGCGTACAGCCCAACAGCCTGTACGGAGCTATGGGGATGGTAGTCTGAAGTTACCCCAGAGAGGCAGCTTCAGTGGTGACCACACAGCACCCCCTCTAGCCAGGCCCACACAGGACCACAAGGCCAGCTACTGTGCTGGGGAGCACCGAGCCACCGGGCCTCCGGGAGTGGTAGGTCCCACAGGGAGATTAGGGCTGCATCTCAATGGTCTGAAGTGTCTTTCTCTCCATGTCTCCTTTCCTTCAACTGCACTGAACTGACAACAAAGGATAGGTGAACTTACTGTTGATACCAATAATGATTGTGCTTTCACCTGTCCAGTTCCATGATGTCAGTGCAGATTTGGTAAAGCAGATGAGAGGGGTCTGCTTTAGACTACTGAGAGGCTCCCAGACCCCTACCCTCAGCTCAAACTCTCACCCGTAGAACTGACTCCTCCCAGCTTATAGAAGGCGCTACTTTGCATAAGATGGAGCTGATGATTGCGCTATACCTCACTCCCTCTTTGGGCCAGTAGAGGGCGCTCTGTTTTAATGCAGCCATGGGACTGGGCCCTGCTCTCTCTCTTCCGCTCAGCTTCAAACTACCATAGAAGTCCATGGTCCTTCCACTGATTCTGTTTATGCGCTTTGGGACAAGATGGTTCTCTGGAGGGCCATAGATGCTGCTGTCTACACTAACTCTCTAACCCTTTGCCAACTTCAGCTAGCCTGTTTTAATGTCAGCGTCTTCTGTTTCTACTTCACTGACCAAATGCCAAAAAATGCAAAACCCGCCTTTTTACACCCACTCATATCTCCCTGCTATGGAACGTCCTCAGTGAATGGACAGATGGCTGTGGCAAACGAAGGGAATGAATTATGGCTGTGTGTCCCCTCTTAATCCTTCATCCACACATTATCATTGACATCCTTTGTTTTTGTCAACTGAACATTTCGGCTCATGTTTTTCTCTTGTACAGGATGTCTAGCTATTATTGTTCTAGTTTGTAGATTTAGATATTTGTGTTCATTCATAATATTTTTATATCACTGTCAAATACAGACATTTTTAACGGGGCCTAAAAGCGCCGCCCAGAGAAGTGACTGTCTCTGTCTGTCCTCTAACATGTCTCCATCTCTCCTCTCAGCCCAGTGCTGTGCATGCATTGCTCCAGAACCAGTCATCTCTCCAGGGCCAGCCTGCCTCTGCCCCAGCCCTGCACACGCCCCTGCAGTACCTCCAGCCTGGCTACAGCTATCCCGCCAGTCCCCTGGCAGCCCAACAGACACCTACCGCAGCAGGCTACTCAGCTGCAGCTCTACAACACACCCCAGCCTCGGCAACTTACACAGCATCAACCATTCCTCTGCAACATAACAATACTGGACATAGCTACCCAGCTCCAGCTCTGCAAAAGACAGCAACAGCAGCAAGTCATTCAACTGCAAATGTACCACTTCAACAGCCTGTAGCAAGCTTTTCAGCAGCTACCCTGCCCCTGCAACAGCCACACACTGCAGCAAGCTACACTGCAGCAACTATGCCAATCCAACAGACACCAACTCCACAGAGCTACAGTGCCCCAACTCAGCAACAAATGACTCAAACTGCTGCAAGCTACCCAGCTCCAATTCTGCAACAGACCCCAACAGCAGCAAGCTTCTCAGCAGCAGTAGCCATGCCTGTCCAACATACTGTATTGGCAGCTAGCATAGGAACTGCAACAATACCCTCACAACCAGCTGCACAGAGATACCCAGCTCCAGTGGAGCATCTGCAACATCTCGCTCCCCCACAGAGCTATGCAACTGTGGTCCACACCGTACCTATACCCAGTCTCCCTACTCAGGATCCCAGTGTCGCAACACAGCCTCTAGCTGCTGCTGTGCTTCCCCCAGTCCAGCCTTGCCCAGCGCCACACAGCCTCCCAGCCACAGCCATGCCTCCCAGTCTGCAGCCAGGCCAGTCTAGTCCCATGCATCACAGCCAACAGACTGTGCCGGTCCCCATTCAACAGCAACATAGCCAGCCAATGCCCCAGCCCTCAGTACAACACCGCCAACAGCCTGTTCAGGCCCCCATTCAGCAGCACAACCAGCAAACTGTGCAGGTCCCCCTACCCAAACACAGCTGGACAATGGCCCAGCCCACTGTCCAACAGGCTCCAGTCGTCCAGAGCTATCAGTCACCTGCACATACTGTGCAGCAAGGTTCAACCCTCCAGAGTTACCCCAACGCTGCACCCCTAATGGGGCAACCGAGCACTGCTTCACAGAGCTACACACCCACAGCCCCACACATAAAACAACAGGCTGCACCGGTACAAGGCTACACGCCAACGAAACCCAGTGTGATGGGTCAGGCCTGTCCATCTGCTACACAGCAGGCTGCAGCCCCTAAGACCTACCCAGTGGCCCCCATAGTGCAACAACAGACTGGGCTTGCCACTCCACAGCACAGCCAGGCCCAGGCAGCTACACTGCCACTAGGCCAACAGGTGAGTTTAGATATAAGAGTATAGGAGTCAGCCTGAGGTTGACGCTGTGCACTTCTAACCCTTTATCATCAAGGATCTGTTGATGCTCAGTTGCAAGTACCTTGCTCAGGCTGACCTGAAAAGTAGTGCCATTCCCATTGAACCTGGTGGAGAGTAACCGTACAGTAGTACAGTGTTCCCCTTTTGAGTCAAGTTTCAGTTCTCTGACCCTGTGTTTTCATTCTTCATAGAACCAACCCTATGTCTTCAACACAGTTTTCCTGAACCAGGTAGATCTCGCTTCCTCTCATTACACACGGTCTAAATGGGCTAAATAACACTGTCAGAGGGAGAGAAAACGAATACACATTCTCTGTCAGATAAACATTTATTTATGACAATGCTGTTGGTTTGTTTTGGTGCTCCTGGGATGAGGACCAGCTGTGTAAGTGTATTGTATGTTAGGTGAATCACCAAACAAGTAGTAGCCTAATAAACAGGAGTTTCCTCCGAGTGTGGCCAAATGGAGAGATATTGGATACTATAATGAAAACAATAATAGTTGTTTTATCCGCTGCATCCGCCAGTCCCTCAGGCCTGTTTTGTCTGTGGAGTGTGCAGCAGTAACAGTAGCAGATGCTGGCTGACTCCTGGCACAGAGACAGGGACAGGATGGGAAATGTGGGCTTGATTTTTGATTTGGGTCAATTGAGAGATGTAACCGGAGACCTAGCCTCATCCCACTTAATTTCTCCCCCCTCTCTCCCTCTGTTTCTCTCTCTCGCTCTATTTTTCTATCTTACACTCTTGTGCTGTCTGTAGAATTTTCCTGCTGCTCAAAGCCTTTCCCAGCACCACCAAACATCATCTAGTCTGCCTTCCCAGGCATCGCCGCCTCAGCAGCTATTGGCTCAGGCCTCTGTCCCTCAGCAGCTGAAGCCACTGCAGATCTCCACCACTCAGCCACCAACACACCTTTCCCAGGTAACCCCTCCCCTGTCACTTTTACTGCTACCTGTGATGGATTATTCTTTATTCCCTGTCTCTTTATTTTTGGTACCATATGTAGCCAACTCTATATAGGTAGATGTGCTTATAGCATTTAACAACTAAAAAGTATCAAGGACTTTGGTTCTTAATTGAGCAGCTATTGGGATATATCTTGCTTTCTCTCTAATGGCATCAAATACACCATAGTACACAGCTTTTTTGTCAAAAGTTGTGCACTGTATTGGAAATATGCCATTTTTTTGCAATTTGCCTTTTGCTTGCCTGATCGGTCTGCAGTATGGAGGTTCCAAACTCCAAACCCTGGTCTCTGATTGCTTTCTTATTCTACCCTTTTCTTATCCTCCTCCCAGTTTTCCTCACCGTATCTCAACATTCAAGTGGTGACCTCTCTGACTGGATGTGACACCTACCCTCACCCCTGCCCTGTTCCCCAGTCCTACCCCTCCTCTCTGCCCCCTCTCTACCTCTCCCCAGGCCAGCCTGCCACTCTGCCCCCTCTGTCTCGTCCCTCGCCCCCTTGCATATAGAGAATGCTCTGGCGCCCCCCACCTCTGTGCCCCCGATATCCTCACACACACCCCTGCTGGCCATGACAGCACCCACACTGCCACAGCATCAGCAGATGTACCCTGCTGCTCTGCAAAAGAGTGTTATGACACACACACACCCTCACACACAGCTCCCCACTCTCACACACCCGGTTCACTCACACCTTGCCTCACTGCCTGGACAACAGAACACACAACCGCAGAATACACACCACATGCACCCAAACCCTTTTCAACACATCACACACCCCACATGCTCACACCCTGCTGCTGCACCTGAACTTGCTCTGCCGAGCTTTCTGCCCTTAAGACAGGTAAATATAAGAGGAGGACTGGAATGGAACAAAGGTTTTTGTGTACATAGCTATTATTTTTCTGTTTTTATAGACATGATAATATATAACTGTGAGTTTGTGTATACAATACACTTACACAAACCAATGCCTAGGTTTACCTCCACTGTACACACATTCTACCATACCCTTGTCTATACATTATGCCTTGAATCTATTCTACCACACCCAGAAATCTGCTCTTTTTACTCTCTGTTCCGAACACACGAGATGACCAGTTATTTTAGCCTTTAGCCGTACACTTATCCTACTTCTCTTCTGTTCCTCTAGTGATGTAGAGGTTAACCCAGGCCCCCAGCACCACTCCCATTCCCCAGGCGCTCTTCCCTAAGTTTGTTTTATTCACTGCTTTATCACACTGCGCCAATCCGGATGTTCTAGCTGTAGCTGAATCCTGGCTTCGGAAGGCCACCAAAAATCCAGAAATTTCCGTCCCTAACTATAACATTTTCCGACAAGATAGACCTGCCAAAGGGGGCGGAGTTGCAGTCTACTGCAGAGATAGCTTGTAGAGTTCTGTCACACTATCCAGGTCTGTGCCCAAACTATTTGAGCTTCTACTTTTAAAAATCCACCTTTACAGAAACAAGTCTCTCACCATTGCCACTTGTTATAGACCCCCTTCAGCCCCCAGCTATGCCCTGAACACCATATGTGAATTGATTGCCCCCCATTTATCCTCAGAGCTAGTGCTGTTAGGTGACCTAAACTGGGACATGCTTAACACCCCGGCCGTCCTACAATCTAAGCTAGATGCCCTCAATCTCACACAAATTATCAAGGAACCTACCAGGTACAACCCTAAATCTGTAACCATGGGCACCCTCTTAGATATCATCCCGAGCAACTTGCCCTCTAAATACACCTCTGCTGTTTTCAACCAGGATCTCAGCGATCACTGCCTCATTGCCTGCGTGTGTAATGGGTCCGCGGGTAAATTATCACCCCTCATCACTGTCAAACGCTCCCTTAAACACTACAGCGAGCAGGCCTTTCTAATCGACCTGGCTCTGGTTACTCTTTAAAAGTGCTTTCCTGACCATCTGAAATAAGCATGCCCATTCAAAAAATGTAGAACTAAGAACAGATATAGCCCTTGGTTCACCCCAGACTTGACTGCCCTTGACCTGCACAAAAACATCCTGTGGCATTAGCATCGAATAGCCCCGGCGATATGCATATTTTCTGGGAAGTCAGGAACCAATATACACAGTCAGATAGGAAAGCTAAGGCTAGCTTTTTCAAACAGAAATTTGCATCCTGTAGCACTAATTCCAAAAAGTTTTGGAACGTCTAAAGTCTATGGAGAATAAGAGCACCTCCCAGCTGCCCTCTGCACTGAGGCCAGGAAACACTTTCACCACCGATAAATCTACGATAAACGATCATTTCAATAAGCATTTTTCTACCCCTACCCCGGCCAACATCTCAGCACCCTCTGCAGCAACTTTCCCAAACCCCCCGCTTCTCCTTTACCCAAATCCAGACAGATGATGTTCTGAAAGAGCTGCAAAATCTGGATCCCTACAAATTAGCTTGACTAGACAATCTGGACCCTCTCTTTGTAAAATTATCCTCCAAAATTGTTGCAACCCCTATTACAAACCTATTCAACCTCTCTTTCGTATCATCTGAGATCCCCAAAGATTGGTAAGCTGCTGCGGTCATCCGCCTCTTCAAAGGGGGAGACACTCTATACCCAAACTGTTATAGACCTATATCCATCCTGCCCTTCTAAAATATTCGAAGGCCAAGTTAACAGATCACCGACCATTTAGAATCCCACCGTACCTTCTCCACTATGCTATCTGGTGTCCGAGCTGGTCATGGGTGCACCTCAGCCATGCTCAAGGTCCTAAACGATATGATAACTGCCATCGATAAAAGACGGTACTGTGCAGCCGTCTTCATCGACCTGGCCAAGGTTTTCCACTCTGTCAATCACCACATTCTTAACGGCAGACTCAATAGCCTTGGCTTCTCAAATGACTTCCTCGCCTCGTTCACCAACTACTTCTCTGATAGAGTTCAGTGTGTCAAATCAGAGGGCCTGTTGTCCGGACCTCTGGCAGTCTCTATGGGTGTTCACAGGGTTCAATTCTCAGGCTGACTCTTTTCTCTGTATATATCAATGATGTCGCTCTTGCAGCTGGTGATTCTCTGAATCACCTCTACGCAGACGAAACCATTCTGTATACATCAGGTCCTTCTTTGGAAACTGTGCTAACAAACCTCCAAACAAGCTTCAATGCCATACAACACTCCTTCCGTGGCCTCCAACTGCTCTTAAACGCTAGTAAAACTAAATGCATGCTCTTCAACTGATTGCTGCCCGTGATGTCATTTGCAAAATAGTCTGGATGTAGTCTATCACAGTGCCATCCATTTTGTCACCACAGCCCCATATACTACCCCATATACTACCCACATATACTACCCACCACTGCGACCTGTATGCTCTCGTTGGCTGGCCCTCACTACATATTAGTCGCCAAACCAACTGGCTCCAGGTCATCTATAACATCTTCTACATTTACTTCCTTTTGGAAGTTAAACAGCCCCACAACATCACAGATCCACCACCATACTTCAGTTGATCACCATGTCTCTTGTTATGCCACACCCACCTTTGGTGTTTGTTGCCAAAAAGCTCTATTTTAGTCTCATCAGACCATAGAACCTGGTTCCAATCTAAGTTCCAATGACATAGATTTGTCTGTTATGTTATTGACTGTACGTTTGTGTATGTGTAACTCTAAGTTTTTTTTGTCGCACTTTATCTTGGCCAGGTCACAGTTGTAAATGAGAACGTGTTCTCAACTGGCCTACCTGATTAAATAAAGAATAAATATTTCAATAAATGTTGAGTCCTCCACCAATATAATATATGTCCCTCCCTACATCAGCAGGTTCAGCAGCAGGCCAATGCCCAGCTTCCAGATGCCATCCCCTTTGCACAGCCTAATCAGCATTCCCAGCCTGCAGTTTTATCCCCTCCAATACAGACTGTGCCGGACCCTGGCGCAGGTACTGCCGCAACCCAGCTTGACCTCAACCAGAACCCCAGCCAAACCCAGTCCCAGCATCAGGCCCAAGGCCAGAGCCAACCACAGGCTCCAGCTCCACTACCGCCTGACTCCCAGACAGCAGCCCCTTGGCCTGCAAGCACCAGCCTGACTCAGCAGAACCAGGCCAGTGCCAGCAGATACTCAGGGACCACACTCACCTCGGGACAGGCTCAAACAGAGTCCAATCTGGAGGTATGGAGGACTGACCTGTCCGATATGTCCCCTCCCTAAGCCCTTGAATCTCAGTCCCTCAATTCTCCCCTTTCTCAGCCCCTCCCTGACCCTCCCTCTACTTTTTCCTAAAACAGCATCTCCAATATCTCTGTACCCCAAGTATCCTCCCCAACTTTCCCTGCACACTCATCTCCGTTTATGACTTCGCTAATAATGACATGTTTATGTTTATGTTGTTTATGCCCCAACCCCTCTGAACATACTCACTTTTTTTTGTTTTGTCTGCAGGATCCTGGTACAGAGAAGCAGGCTTCAGGAGCCAGCTACTCCTACGACAGGTATGAGCTGACTCAACTCTTCAACTCTTCTGATGGCTATCTAGTGCAGAGATTTGGTGGTGTGTTAGGAGAGACCATGGAGAGTTCAGTGATGCCTATCATTCTCGTCTCTCAGGATGAGGATAATATAACAACCTCAGACATAAAGGCATAGTTGGGCAACAGGGAAACCTTGGTAAAACTCCGGCCAAACCGTAGGCATGAATGGTGAACTGACAGTGCATACAGCTCACTCACTCGCTTTGCGGACATAAGGGCAACCAGTAAAGCGGTCAGTCTTAAAGGAGAGATATTTAATCTCCTCGTTTTCCAGCAGCTCAAAAGGCTGCTGTAAAATAGCTTCAAGCACAATAGACAAATCCCATGACGGGACTAAAGGCTTTGGAACTGGATATAAGCGTCATAATGGGTTGTTTTCCCAACATGTTATTGTTGAAGCCTATTTGACCGGCCGAGATAGCGGCAAGATGGGCCTTAACAGTGGAGAAAGCCTTCCATAAGGTTCGTCAGAAAGCATAAAACCTTGGATACAGAGCATTGGTAAAGAATGATCTGTTTCTCAAAAATGCACCACTTGTTTCCATACAGTGAGTGTGTAGAAGGAGCCCTGGCACTCTGGATAGACTCTATGACTCCGAGAGGCAGGCCTAACCTCACATGCCAGACCCAGAGGGCCATCGAGGGACTACCAAGATGAGGGATGAGCCTTCTTCCTTCACTCTGGCTAGAGTGGGGGAGTATGAGGCTTAGAAGAGGAAAAGCGTAAAGCAACACCCTCGACCATGGGTGTGCCAGTGGTGCGTCTCCTGCTAGTGCAAAGAACAACGGGCAGTGCACGTTTTCTTGCGCTGCGAAGAGCTCGACAGATGCTTGACCATATCTCTCTGACATCTGTTTCACCACTTGGGGATGAAGTTTCCATTCCCTTTTAAGGGGATTCCCTGTGGACAATAAGTCGAGGGAGTGCCCCCCTGGCGGCTGATGTTCACCACCACAGTCGTATTGTCCGTTCTGATCAAGACGTGATTCTCAGCCCCTTGTTTCTCAGGGATATGAGAGCTGCCTCTACACATTTGCTGAACATTTGGGGAGCTAGCACTAGCCTGAATGGAACAGCGAGGTATTTGTCGGCTGTACCTTGAAATGCAAACCTTAAAAATCTCCTGTGTGCTGGCAGGATGTTTGTGAAAATAATCATCCTGCAGGTCAACTGAGGTAAACAGCCACCTCGATGAATAGAGCGAGACACCTCTACATTTTTTGGGAACCTGGAAGTACCGGGAGTAAAAGCCTTAGGTGGCTCTCTGCCGCTGGAATCACCCTGATAGTGCCTTTACTTAATAGAGAGGAGATTTCCTGCTTTAGTATTCAGGCCGAGTTGCCAGCCACTGCTGATTCCCAAATTTAGTTGAAACGGGTGGTTTCAGAGCGAATTGCAGTCTGTATTTCTTTGTAACAGTGGACCAGACCCATGACTGGACTGCGCATGCACACCAGTTCCTTGCTCTTGTGGCGAGTAGCCCAGACTCGATCACCAGAGAGCCGTGGCATGGGGGGCCCCTCGGGTAGAGTGTATTCCCTCCGTCTTCCTTGAGAGCGAACCCATGTGAATGGGTCGCTGCACAAAGGGAAGGGTTCTAGGAGCGCATGCAGTGCCCTCCTGAATTATTGGCACCATATGTAAATATAAACAAAAAAGGCTGTGTAATTGTTGTTTATCAGCTTTATCTTACACTCAAAATATCATGAATCTAATTTGAGTTAAAATTCTGAAAATAAAAAAAATCGGCATAATTATTTTTTTATTTTATTCAAAAAACATGCATGTCACAAATATTTGCACCCCTGCATTTAGTACTTTGTGCACCCTCCCTTTGCCAAGATAACAGCTCTGAACCATCTCCTATAATGTTTGATGAGGTGGAAGAACACATACAGTGAGGGAAAAAAGTATTTGATCCCCTGCTGATTTTGTACGTTTGTCCACTGACAAAGAAATGATCAGTCTATAATTTGAATGGTAGGTTTATTTGAACGGTGAGTGACTGGGTACTGTCACACCCTGACCATAGTTTGCTTTCTATGTTTAGTTTGGTCAGGGTGTGATCTGAGTGGGCATTCTATGTTGTGTGTCTGGTTTGTCTATTTCTATGTTTGGCCTGATATGGTTCTCAATCAGTGGCAGGTGTTAGTCATTGTCTCTGATTGGGAACCATATTTAGGTAGCCTGTTTGGTGTTGGGTTTTGTGGGTGATTGTTCCTGTCTCTGTGTTTGTTTTCACCAGATAGGCTGTTTAGGTTTTCTCACGTTTATTGTTTTGTTAGTTTATTCATGTGTAGAGTCTTTATTAAAGAACCATGAATAGAAACCACGCTGCATTTTGTTCCACCTCTCCTTCAACTCAAGAAAACCGTTACATGTAATTTCTGCTCGGCTTCGGACTAATTTTGTTCTTCAGTTAGACTTCTCCACTCAGATGAGAATTCAATAACGGGCATTCTATCAGCAGACAGCGCTCTGACTGATGAATAGCTACTTTTTCCGGTACTTTTCTTGATGTAGCCAGCCCACTTTTCTCCGGTGAAATGCAACATTAACTTTAAGGAAAGCTGACTACATAATTTGTATGGTAAATAATTGAAATATGATGTCCATGCATCGTTTTTGCAAAAAATACCTTGCTTTTTCATTGTAAGCCAATTTACTTGTGTGGCTGCCAGCCAAATAGTGTATAATTTACTTGTGTGGCTGCCAGGCAAATAGTGTATCACTTCTGTCATATGATGAAAAATTAAGCTATTTTCTGTGAAGGAAAACTATAGTGCACGTCCCTGATCACGCAATTGAAGCAAAAAAAATTAAATTAACTATATAGAAATTAACTATATTCTGGTAATCTGACCAATTGAACATATGCGGTGGTACTTAATGAATATGATGTCAGTTCGGTTGTTATCTGAGACATTCTCATCAATGATAAGATGACAAACTCTACAGTGGTAAGTCTACACATCAGAGTTATTGGATTTACATGGAATCGTTGTTCAATTTAAATGTTTGAATATGAAATTATTCGTGATGGGATGAAATGTAATTTTAGCTTCTAAAATGTGAGATTTGGGTTTTCATAAGTTTAGGGCTCTGCTCAATCAGTGGGCCCGCCCCTGTGAAGGGACATGGACTATAAAACTTTTCAAACACGCCCTCCCCTCCCTTCCTATATTAAGCCTTGACGACAATATAACCTCCTGTTCTGAGGATGTGAGGACGACGGTCCGATGTCAGAATGGTTCAGATAATTACAGGACGAAGCCAACATCAGCGTGAGCTTTGGTTGCAAATGGTATGAACTTTGAACTCTGATTCACTACAGAAGTGATACCTCCTAGCCGTTGAGTTAGCAACAGCAGCTGCAAATGCAGGTTATGTCTGTTCCATCTACCACACAACGACGTTACTACAACATATTCAATTTACCAGCAGAGACATTCTTCAATGTACTCGGTTGGGCAACACGGCCTTCCATCACCACCAACCTACCGAAGCGCAGCTCAGAGTAAATATTTATTGCATTTTCCTTTCCCAATGGGCGGTAATTTAGAATGTATAAGATACTGTATTTACAATAGCACAGCTTCGCCCTTTGTTCCTCAGTCTTCCCGCTCTTTCACTCAAATCCAGACCTTTTATTTTGTGTAGCAAGCTGTCATATCTGTTCCGCCCGCGAGGGACGTTTTCGTTTATGATGTAATTTGTAATCAAGTTATGATTAATTATGTGTATGTGTAATTCTGTGTGGTTAGTTCGGTATTTAGTAAATAAATAATTAAGCCCAATTTTTGTATTGCTGATTCAACTTGTTAGCCAGGGTTCGTGAAGAATTTACAACATTCAGATGAGACTGAATTAAGGTGACAATTAATATTGACTGCTGTTGATGCAAAATATTACTAGGTCTTTAAGAGTTTATTCGGAAGATAACGGCTCTATAAATATTATTTCTTGGTGCCCCGGCTCTCCTAGTTAATTACATTTACATGATTAGCTCAATCAGGTAATATTAATTACGGATAAATTATTTTATAGAAAAGCATGTCACATCACTTAATCCGGCATAGCCAAAGTGACCCGACACATGCATTGTTTATAAATTATGTCTGAGTGTGTCCCTGGCTACCAATGCATTTTCTTATAATAAGGAATTTGACATTATTTTTTACTTTTGATATTTAAGTATATTTAGAACCAAATACTTCTACACTTTTACTCATGTAGTATTTTACTGGGTGACTTTCACTTTTACTTGCTAAACTTTCTATTAAGGTATTTATGACAATTGGGTACTTTTTCCACCACTGGCTTCATAATGTAAAATAATGTGACAGGTGAAATTAAGCACGCAATCTGCTTTATCGCCTAACGTATTGCATAAGTTGACTGCAGCTATTTACTTAAAGTAGCTACAAATATATTTTGTATTTGAAAAAATTCGAAGAAATAATTTCAACGGTACTGAAAGACTATACTGGGTATTTGGAAATAGCTACGGGATATATGATATACCGCCCAAGCCATTTTTTCTCCATCCCAACTGAGGGGCCTTTGTCAATGGAAAACTGTAAATCTTGGCCGGGAAGGGGCATGACTTCACTCGTGGGCTCTTGTTACAACATTAGAAAAGAAGGCTCTTTTTCAAACCAATTTCAGTTGTCAATGTGCTGTGTTGTGAAAATAAGAAGATATCATTCTTAATTCATGGCATGGTTTCTTTTTATCTAAATGTTGAATAGACATATAGAGAAATTCATTCATGGAAGAAAGGGCAATAGCCTATACTACTCTGGAGTCATAAAAACAATTAAATCAATTAATTTTATTTGGCGGGCACAGATCGGCTCTTAGAACAATTCTATGCGGGTGGGTCGGGTTGCGGAGAAGAATCTGCCCTGTTGTCCAGTATCGGGTGGGGCTCGGAATTGATGTGGCAGGCACTGGGCGGGTGCGGCTAAAAAAAACTGACCTGTGCAGGACTCTACCCCGGAGGGTGCATGTTCAAATTGATAGCTAGCCACGTTTGCTATTCGCTCGTATCTGATATCTTAGCACCATGTTTATCGAGCCAGCTAGCTAGCATAGTAGCTAATATAGCTATCTAGTTAACACCACAGATAAAAGGATTAGTTATTGTTATCTTTGCTAACAGGTAGCTTGCTTATTGCATGCATGTCCGGGCACATTGACACAAGCCTTTATTATTAGTGAATTAGCAAAACAAATATTTTCAACAGGAGTTCAATTTTGGTCGCTGTGTCAATTAATCCATTTCTCAATACTGCACCTTTCTGTTGGAGAATTTGCTAGCTTGCTGCTGCTGATTTTCCCAGTTAGACTTTCCTCAGCATTGTGCAGTGCTCGTGGCTCAGGCGGTGAGTGGCGGATGGCATAGCAGCTATGTAGCGGGACTATCGGCAAAACCCATAGAGAAGGGCCGATAGACTAGAAAAAGCCAATATTGGCCCGATTTATATCGGCGAGGCCAATTTATGGGTCATTCTCTAGTTTAGGATATACTGTAGGCCTACCAATTTGGCTACTGAACCTACCAAATATGGATACTGTTTCTTCAACCTAATATAAGTGTTAGAAAGATATGTGTTGTAACAAGACCCTTGTATCATGTTAGGATAAACAATTTCCCATGAGTGTGTTCGGGCCTACATTTATCTTGACTTTGCTCAACCACCTTGTTAAGCTTTTATTTTGATATGCACATACTGTTGTCAATATCAGCCAACCCTGATAATTGAGCATCCGAGAAGTGCATACACTGTTCAAGTGCATTTCAGTTCACCATGTTCAGGCATTCGGGACTATCTCAAGCCATTGCATTTATAATGAGTTGGACTGTATATAGTATGTCTGGTTTACTTTTTTTCATCTTTCATGAACCAGTGTGAACTCCGACGCCACCTCAGGGAAGGAGATGAGCGATGGTAACGAGGGGACGCACGGATCAGGAAAGGGCGAGGGAAAGGTCCGGAAACACCACCGCCACTCCACGCGCACCCGCTCACGCCAGGACAAGATCAACAAGCCCAAACTCAGCATGCTCAATGTGAGTACCGCACATCCATTTATAGTAGTCTTAGTAGATCAATCAGCACACATCCATGTCTTTTGACACCTGTTCCTCTCTGGTTTCTGCCTGAACAGGTGTGTTATACAGGGGATAAGATGGTGGAGTGTCAGCTGGAGACACACAACCACAAGATGGTTACCTTCAAGTTCGACCTGGATGGAGACGCACCTGAGGAGATAGCCACTTACATGGTATGGTTAGAGTACAGTCGTGGCAAAAAGTTTTGAATGACACAAATATTAATTTTCACACAGTTTGCTGCTTCAGTGTCTTTAGATATTTTTGTCAGATGTTACTATGGAATACTGAAGTATAATTGCAAGCATTTCATAAGTGTCAAATGCTTTTATTGACAATGACATGAAGTTGATGCGAAGAGTCAATATTTAAAGTGTTGACCCTTCTTTTTCAAGACCTCTGCAATCCGCCCTGGCATGCTGTCAATTAACTGACTGATGGCAGCCCATTCTTGCATAATCAATGCTTGGGGTTCGTCAGAATTTGTGGGTTTTTGTTTGTCCACCCGCCTCTTGAGGATTGACAAGTTCTCAATGTGATTAAGGTCTGGGGAGTTTCCTAGTCATGCTTATTGAGGTAGTATGTACATGTGGGTATGGTTAAAGTGACTGTGCGTATATGATGAACAGAGAGTAGCAGTAGCGTAAAAAGAGGGGTTGGCGGGTGGTGGGACACAATGCAGATAGCCCGGTTAGCCAATGTGCGGGAGCACTGGTTAGTCGGGCCAATTGAGGTAGTATGTACATGAATGTATAGTTAAAGTGACTATGCATATAATATAAACAGAGAGTAGCAGCAGCGTAAAAGAGGGGTTGGGGGAGGCACACAATGCAAATTGTCCGGGTAACCATTTGGTTACCGGTTCAGGAGTCTTATGGCTTGGGGGTAAAAACTGTTGAAGCCTTTTTGTCCTAGACTTGGCACTCCGGTACCGCTTGCCATGCGGTAGTAGAGAGAACAGTCTATGACTGGGCTGGCTGAGGTCTTTGACAATTTTCAGGGCCTTCGTCTGACACCGCCTGGTATAGAGGTCCTGGATGGCAGGCAGCTTGCTTTGATGTACTGGGCCATACGCACTCCCCTCTGAAGTGCCTTGCGGTCGGAGGCCGAGCAATTGCCCTACCAGGCAGTGATGCAACCGGTCAAAATGCTCTCGATGTTGCAGCTGTAGAACCTTTTGAGGATCTCAGAACCCATGCCAAATCTTTTTAGTTTCCTGAGGAGGAATAGGCTTTGTCGTGCCCTCTTTCACAACTGTCTTGGTGTGTTTGGACCGTTCTAGTTTGTTGTTGATGTGGACACCAAGGAATTTGAAGCTCTCAACCTGCTCCACTACAGCCCCGGCGATGAGAATGGGGACGTGCTCGGTGCTCCTTTTCCTGTAGTCCACAATCATTTCCTTGGTCTTGGTTACGTTGAGGGATAGGTTGTTATTCTGGCACCACCCGGCCAGGTCTCTGACCTCCTCCCTATAGGCTGTCTCGTCGTTGTCGGGGATCAGGCCTACCACTGTTGTGTCGTCAGCAAACTTAATGATGGTGTTGGAGTCGTGCCTGGCCATGCAGTCGGGGGTGAACAGGGAGTACAGGAGGGGACTTAGCACGCACCCCTGGGGAGCTCCAGTGTTGAGGATCAGCGTGGCAGATGTGTTGCTACCTACCCTCACCACCTGGGGGCGGCCTATCAGGAAGTCCAGGATCCAGTTGCAGGGGGAGGTGTTTCGTCCCAGGATCCTTAGCTTAGTGATAAGCTTTGAGGGTACTATAGTGTTGAATGCTGAGCTGTAGTCAATGAATAGCATTTTCACATAGGTGTTCCTTTTGTCCAGGTGGGAAAGGGCAGTGGAGTGCAATAGAGATTGCATCATCTGTGGATCTGTTTGGACGGTATGCAAATTGGAGTGGGTCTAGGGTTTCTGGGATAATGGTGACCAGCCTTTCAAAGCACTTCATGGTTACGGACGTGAGTGCCACGGGCACAGGGACTATGGTGGTCTGCTTGAGGCATGTTGGTATTACAGACTCAATCAGGGACATGTTGAAAATGTCAGTGAAGACACCTGCCAGTTGGTCAGCACATGCCCGGAGCACACATCCTGGTAATTCATCTGGCGCCAAATTCAAAACAACAAAAATCTCATAATTAAAATTCCTCAAGCATACAATCGCCTATATAATCCAGCCACAGTGTCTGATTTCAAAAAGCATTTATAGCGAAAGCACCACCAACAATTATGTTAGGTCACCACCAAGCCACAGAAAAACACAGCCATTTTTTTCAGCCAAAGTGAGGAGTCACAAAAAGCAGAAAGATGAAGATCATCAAAGGTTAGTGATTAATTTGATCAGGTAACACTCATAGGACGTCATGTTACACAATTCATGTATGTTTTGTTTGATAAAGTTCATATAAAAAAATCAGAGTTTACATTGGCGCGTTACGTTCAGTAGTTCTAAAACATGCATTGATTTTGCAGAGAGCCACATCAATTTACAGAAATACTCATAATAAACATTGATAAAGATACGACTATACATGGAACTTTAGATAAACTTCTCCTTAATGCAACCGCTGTGTCAGATTTTTTTTTTTTTACTTTAAGGAGAAAGCAAACCATGCAATAATTTGAGTACAGCCTTTAGACAACAAAGCAGCCAACAAGATGCCCACCATATGGGTAGTCAACATTACTCAGAAATAGCATTTTAAATATTCACTTACCTTTGACGATCTTCATCAGAATGCACTCCCAGGAATCCCAGTTCCATCATAAATGTTTTGATTTGTTCGATAATGTCCATCAGTTTTGTCCAAATATCTTCTTTTGTTAGGGCGTTTGGTAAACAAATCCAAAAGCGTTTTCAGGTCACGTCGGACGAAAAGTTCAAAAAGTTCTGTTACAGTCAGTAGAAACATGCCAACCTAGGTATGGAATCAATCTTTACGATGTTAACATAAAACTTCATTAATGTTCCAACCGGACAATTCCTTTGTCTGTACAAATGAAGTGGAACCTTTCACATGAGCGCGCCAGACCGAGGCTGTGGCACTCTGCCAAACCACTCACTCAAAGAGCCCTTATGAGCCTCTCCTTTAGAGTAGAATCCTCAAAACAGGTTCTAAATACTGTTGACATCTAGTGGAAGCCTTGGGAAGTGAAACATAACTAATATCACCCTGTATCTTCAATGGGGGCTGAAACCTCAGATATCGCACTTCCTGGTTGGATTTTTCTCAGGTTTTCGCCTGCCATATGAGATCTGTTATACTCACAGACATCATTCAAACAGTTTTAGAAACGTCAGAGTGTTTTCTATCTGATACTAATAATAATATGCATATATTAGCATCTGGGACAGAGTAGGAAGCAGTTCACTCTATTCATCCAAAAGTGAAAATGCTGCCCCCTATCCCAAAAAGGTTAAAGGACTTACTCACGTTGGCTATGGAGAGCGTGATCACACAGTCGTCCGGAACAGCAGATGCTCTCATGCATGCCTCAGTGTTGCTTGCCTTGAAGCGAGCATAGAAGTGATTTAGCTCGTCTGGTAGGCTCGTGTCATTGGGCAGCTCGCGGCTGTGCTTCCCTTTGTAGTCTGTAATAGTTTGCAAGCCCTGCCACATCTGACGAGCGTCGGAGCCAGTGAGGTATAATTCAATCTTAGCCCTGTATTGACGCTTTGCCTGTTTGATGGTTCGTCGCAGGGCATGGCGGGATTTCTTGTATAAGCTTCCGGGTTAGAGTCCCGCATCTTGAAAGCGGCAGCTCTACCTTTTAGCTCAGTGCGAATGTTGCCTGTAATCCATGGCTTCTGGCGTATGTACTGTCACTGTGAGGACGACGTCCTCAATGCACTTATTGATAAAGCCAGTGAATGATGTGGTGTATTCCTCAATGTCATCGGAAGAATCACGGAACATGTTCCAGTCTGTGATAGCAAAACAGTCCTGTAGTTTAGCATCTGCGTCGTCTGACCATTTTTTGATAGACTGAGTCACTGGTGCTTCCTGCTTTAATTTTTGCTTGTAAACAGGAATCAGGAGGATAGAGTTGTGGTCGGATTTACCAAATGGAGGGCGAGGGAGAGCTCTGTACGCATCTCTGTGTGTGGAGTACAGGTGATCTAGAATTTATTTCCCTCTGGTTGCACATTTAACATGTTGATAGAGATTTGGTTGAACTGATTTAAGTTTCCCTGCATTAAAGTCTCCGGCCACTAGGAGCACCGCCTCTGGGTGAGTGGTTTCCTGTTTGCTTATTTCCTTATACAGCTGGCTGAGTGCGGTCTTAGTGTCGGCATCTGTCTGTGGTGGTAAATAAACAGCTACAAGTATAGCTGAGAACTCTCTATATTCTAGGCGGGCAAAATCTAGCTCAGATTTCATGCACCAGCTTTTGTTTACAAATCTGCACAGACCGCCCTCCCCTGCTCTTACCGGAGTGTGCTGTTCTATCCCGCTAGCTGAATATCCATGTCGTCATTCAGCCACAATTCCGTGAAACATATGATATTACAGTTTTTGATGTCCCTTTGGTAGGATATTCGTGATCGTACCTCGTCTAGTTTATTGTCCAATGATTGGACGTTGGCGAGTAACATTGACGGTAACTGCAGCTTTCCTGGTTGCCTTCTGCGGGTCCGGACGAGGCATCCAACTCTTCTTCCTCTGCGTCGCTTCCTTTTGCAAATAATTGGGATGTCTGCCCTGTGGGGTGTTTGGAGAATATTGTGTGTCCTGCTTGCTGCTGTTGTTGTTGAAAAAATCTTTGTCTAAGCCGAGGTGAGTGATCGCTGTCATTATATCTAGAAACTCTTTTCTTCCGTAAGATACGGTTGCAGAAACATTATATAGAAAATAATTTACAAATATCGCGGGAAAAACATAATAGCACAATTGGTTAGGAGACCGTAAAACAGCGGCCATCTCCTCCAGCTCCATTTTGTTCTTAGGCAAAATTGTGAGTGAGCCCACTGCCTTGGCTGAGAAGTAACCCCACACATGAATGGTCTCAGGATGCTTTACTGTTGGCATGACACAGAACTGATGGTAGCGCTCACCTTGTCTTCTCCGGACAAGCTTTTTTCCGGATGCCCCAAACAATCGGAAAGGGGATTCATCAGAGAAAATGACTTTACCCCAGTCTTCAGCATTCCAATCCTTGTAACTTTTGCAGAATATCAGTCTGTCCCTGATGTTTTTCCTGGAGAGAAGTGGCTTCTTTGCTCCCCTTTTTGACACCAGGCCATCCTCAAAAGGTCTTCGCCACACTGCGTGCAGATGCACTCACACCTGCCTGCTGCCATTCCTGAGCAAGCTCTGTACTAGTGGTGCCCTGATCCCGCAGCTGAATCAACTTTAGGAGACGGACTTTCTGGACTTTCTTGGGCGCCCTGAAGCCCTCTTCACAACAATTTAACCGCTCTCCTTGAAGTTCTTGATGATCAGATAAATGGTTGATTTAGGTGCAATCTGTGAAGCCCTTTTTGTGCAAAGCAATGATGACGGCACGTGTTTCCTTGCAGGTGAACATGGTTGACGGAGGAAGAACAATGATTCCAAGCACCACCCTCCTTTTGAAGCTTCCAGTCTGTTATTCGAACTCAATCAGCATGACAGAGTGATCTCCAGCCTTGTCCTCGTCAACACTCACCTGTGTTAATGAGAGAATCACTGACATGATGTCAGCTGGTCCTTTTGTGGCAGGGCTGAAATGCAGTTTAAATGTTTTTGGGGATTCAGTTCATTTGCATGGCAAATAGGGACATTGCAATTCATCTGATCACTCTTCATAACATTCTAGAGTATATTCAAATTGCCATCATACAAACTGAGGCAGCAGACTTTGTGAAAATGTATATTTGTGTCATTCTCAAAATTTTGGCCACGACTGTAGACCCTACTCTAGCACAGAAGCAAGCTGCAGTTTCCATGCAACTAAGGGGAGGGGTGGGGGACATTTTTCTTCCCTTCACACACCTCCAAAGACTTGTGAAAACCTCCACAACCAAGGGAACCCCCCCCCCACCACACACTAACTTTGGAAATCTTGAATATTTATCACAATCTAAACACCTACACAGATGCACACTTAGCAACAAACACCCCAAAAAACCTCTGTTACCCTTTATCTGCCTGCCTCTTAAATTCGGTGTGTGTGCTCTCTATGCCTAGCTCTAAGTGAGGGAGATGCTCTTTGATGTTCCAGGGCACTGAAACTCTGTTCACTACACTGCAGCAAAAACTCCCCTCTCTCACTAAAAACCTCAGCCCTGTTCATTTTGGACCGATATGCTTTTTTGTACGTGGATTACACATTTTGTTGCAAATCATTTTTTGTTTAATTCCCCCAAAATCGAAATATTTCTCCAAAACTGGTGCCTCTGGCCGTGCTTTGGATAGGCAGGTGTCAAACACCATCACATAGGCCTAGCCCAATTTGATTTCTTATATATTTTACCCCCTTTTTTTCTCCCCAAATTCCATCTTGACTCATTGCTGCATCTCCCCAACAGGCTCGGGAGGCGAAGGTCAAGTCATGCGTCCTCCGACACATGATCAGCCAAGCCGCGCTTCTTAACACCCGCCCGCTTATCCCGGAAGCCAGCGTTCACCTGACAACCGAGGTCAACCTACAGGCGCCCGGCCCGCCACTAGGAGTCGCTAGAACGCGATGAGCCAAGTAAAGCCCCACAGACAATCCCTTCCCTAACCCGCTGGGCCAATTATACGCAGCCCTATGGGACTCCCGATCACGGCCAGTTGTGATACAGCTCGGGAATGAACCAGGGTCTGTAGTGACGCATCTAGCACTGCGATGCAGTGCCATAGACCACTGCGCCAAGGCCGAGCACAATTTTTATCGAAGGACAGTCCAGACGGGACTGTTTTATACATTTTTCAGGGGATTTGACATTGATGGATGGTGTCTATTTTTGTCTGTTAGGTGGAGAATGACTTCATCCTGCTCCTGGAGAAGGAGATGTTTATAGAGCAGTTAAAGGATATTGTGGACAAGGCTGAGGACATGCTGAGTGAGGACACGGAGGGGGAAAGGATTTCTGACCACGTGGGCAGTCCCCAGCAGAGCCACGGAGCAGTCCTACTGGGGGGAGAGGTGAGGAGGGATGGAGGGATTTTGAAGTAAGAGTTATCGGGGAGAGGTGCAAGTGGCCAGTCTCAGATGTATTGTCCAACACTCAAGATTACTTAGTGAGCAGTAGAGGTCGACCGATTATGATTTTTCAATTTAGCCTTAAATCAATTTAGCCTCAAATAAATGAAACATGTTCAATTTGGTTTAAATAATGCAAAAACAAAGTGTTGGAGAAGAACGTAAAAGTGCAATATAATATGTGCCATGTAAGAAAGCTAACGTTTAAGTTCCTTGCTCAGAAGATGGGAACATATGAAAGCTGGTGGTTCCTTTTAACATGAGTCTTCAATATTCCCAGGTAAGAAGTTTTAGGTTGTAGTTATTATAGGACTATTTCCCTCTATACCATTTGTATTTCATTAACCTTTGACTATTGGATGTTCTTATAGGCACTTTAGCATTGCCAGTGTAACAGTATAGCTTCCGTCCCTCTCCTTGCTTCAACCAGGAAAACAACGACAACAGCCACCCTCGAAGCAGCGTTACCCATGCAGAGCAAGGGAAACAACCACTCCAAGTCTCAGAGCAAGTGATGTTTGAAATGCTATTAGCGCGCACCCCGCTAACTAGCTAGCCATTTCACATCGGTTACACCAGCCTAATCTCAGGAGTTGACAGGCTTGAAGTCATAAACAGTGCAATGCTTGATGCACAATGAAGAGCTGCTGGCAAAACGCACAAGCCTGCTGCTGCCTACCACCGCTCAGTCAGATACTTGTATGCTTGTATGCTCAGTCAGATTATGTGCAAAGCAGGACACGCTAGATAAACTAGTAATATCATCAACCATGTGTAGTTAACTAGTGATATATGATTGATCGTTTTTTATACGATAAGTTTAATGCTAGCTAGCAACTTACCATGGCTTACTGCATTTGCGTAAAAGGCAGTCTGCCAGCAGCATACCACCCACCCTGCATACCACTGCTGGCTTGCTTCTGAAGCTAAGCAGGGTTGGTCCTGGTCAGTTTCTGGATAGGAGACTAGATGCTGCTGGAAGTGGTGTTGGAGTAGGAGGAGGCCCTCTTTCCTCTGGTCTAAAAAATATCCCAATGTACACTGCCCTGTGTAGGGTGCTGTCTTTCAGATGGGACGTTAAACGGGTGTCCTGACTCTGAGGTCATTAAAGATCCCATGGCACTTATTGTAAGAGTAGGGGTGTTAACCCCGGTGTCCTGGCTAAATTCCCAATCTGGCCCTCAAACCATCACGGTCACCTAATAATCCCCAGTTTACAATTGGCTCATTCATCCCCCTCATCTCACCTGTAACTATTCCCCAGGTCGTTGCTGCAAATGAGAACGTGTTCTCAGTCAACTTACCTGGTACCTTTTTTTTACCGGCCAAATCGGTGTCCAAAAATACCGATTTCCGATTGTTATCTTCTTGATCGTACCCATACCGGATCCGGTATTGTGAATACAGCCTCAGGCTCATTACCATAACGCAACGTTAACGATTTATGAAAATCGCAAATGAAATGAAATAAATGTGCTAGCTCTCAAGCTTAGCGTTTTCTTAACAACACTGTCATCTCAGATTTTCAAAATATTCTTTTGAACCATAGCAAAACAAGCATTTGTGTAAGAGTATTGATAGCTAGCGTAGCATTTAGCGGGCAACATTTAAAATAAAAAAAACAGAAAAGCATTCAAATAAAATCATTTACCTTTGAAGAACTTCGGATGTTTTCAATGAGGAGACTCTCAGTTACATAGCAAATGTTCAGTTTTTTCCTGAAAGATTCTTTGTGTAGGAGAAATCGCTCCGTTTTGTACATCACGTTTGGGTACCAAAAAAACCCGAACATTCAGTCATCAAAACGGCGAACTTTTTTCCAAATTAACTCCATAATATCGACTGAAACACGGCAAACACTGTTTAGAATCAATCCTCAAGGTGTTTTTCACATATCTCTTCATTGATATATCGTTCGTGGAAGTCTACTTTCTCCTCTGAATCCCATGGAAAAATACTTGCAGCTGAAGATGACGCACCAATTTCGACGGAGGACACCGGGCGGACACCTGGCAAATGTAGTCTCTTATGGTCAATCTTCCAATGATATGCCTACAAATACGTCACAATGCTGCAGACACCTTGGGGAAACGGTAGAAAGTGTTAGCTCGTTCATGGCGCATTCACAGCCATATAAGGAGACATTGAAAAACAGCGCTTCAAAAATGTTGTTCATTTCCTGTTTGAAGTTGCATCTTGGTTTCGCCTGTAGCATTAGTTCTGGGGCACTCACAGACAATATCTTTGCAGTTTTGGAAACGTCAGAGTGTTTTCTTTCCAAAGCTGTCAATTATATGCATAGTCGAGCATCTTTTTGTGACAAAATATTGTGCTTAAAACAGGCACGTTTTTTTATCCAATAATGAAATAGCGCCCCCATAGATTCAAGAGGTTATGAAAACTTGAAATCGGCCCTAATTAATCGGCCATTCCGATTTAATCGGTCGACCTCTTGTGAGCAGGACAGCCACTGCCAAGATAGAAACGTCGTTGCTGATGGGACACTTTTGGCTAACCTAATTTGTCAGCCGGGGCCAACACAGTGACATTGTTGAGAGAACCCTTTCAAGCTTCATTGTCTCCAAGTTATACCCTTGACTGCCAGCCATTTCTAACAATTCTCTCCCTTTTTAGGGTACAAAGACGGCTGCACCTAATTCACCACAACTTGTGTACCAGCAGAACGGTAGGGCTTCGCTACCTCCTGGTGTGAAGGTGAAGGCTTTTGCTCTAGCCCAGCTGTAACATCGATACAGAATATTAACTAATCATGTTCTTCAAATTAGTTTTAATGATTCATGTAACAGATAAGTTAGAACAAATGGTCTTGCAGGACCCCTAATATACAATCTTCTCTCCAACCCACTACAGATACATTACATAGTACATTACAGCCTCTCTGTGACTCTGGTGAACCTCAGACACAGCACATTTCCTGCCTCAGTAGATTTGTATGCTCTGGGAGGTTATTGTGGTCAGGAGTGATGGAGAGGAGGATTAGAGGATGACTGGGTTATATCTCTCTCTAGCTCTCAATCGCTCTTTGCTTTTACATCTCTGTCCTAATCGTCCCTCAGTCCTATCTTTGCGTCTCCCCCAATCAATCTCTCTATCCCCCATTCTCTTCCTCTAAACATAATTTGATAGAGATGCTCACAAATTCATATAAACTATCTGTGGATCATCTGCATTTGAGTGCATGTCTCTGTCTTTCTCTATAGAGCTATCTTACTGTTGCTACTAGATCTGTATCTATGAGCATGTTTCTTTGTCTGTGTCCTTGGCAGTCCTCCACACTGGGAAGCGCTGGTTCATCATCTGCCCCGTGGCCGAGACGCCCACGCCAGACAGAGAGAGGACTTCATCAGACACCTCTACAACCAAGGGTGCACACACACACCCATCCATACACACACGTACACACAATCAAACGTACGTACACACACGCACACAGCAGAGTGGGTGAATAAAGCTGTGTGTTAGTGTCTGTGTATGTCTGAGCTAATGTGTGTGTTGTATGTGTGCGTAAGTGTCAGTTATGTAATGCAAGTGCTGCAGTGGCTGTGGTGAAAGGTAGGCTTTGCACTCCAACTGACAGAGCTCTGATTGGGGAAGACAAGTGATGATGCAACACACCAACAGGACATATATCTCCTTGACTCCAGTCTTTAACTCCTTCTCTTCTCACCTCTCTCCCCTACAGAGGCTCCTGTCACATCATTGTCTAGGTCCAGTTGCAGTACTACTCCGCCAGTGTCTGCCCCAACTCCTGTTCTTGCCCTGACCACCACACCCCCTACTCCAGGCCCCTCTGCACCTCAAAGCTCTGCCCAGTCTCAGGACACCAACGTAGGCAAGGCCAGAGTTCAGCAGCCCCAGGCCTCTGGAACCAAACCCTCCAGCACCAGTGCTACGACTGCTGCCATGGGCCGCCACGGCTCTCTTTCAGGCAGCGAACCCTGCATCTCCATGGTAACAGACATTCCATGCTGCCCCATCGCCCCACCTGTGTCCCTGGATGTGAATGGGGCGGGACATAAAGGGGTGAGTGGCACTTCCTCATGTCTACCCAATCAGGAGGCCAGCCTGTCAGGAGACCCGCCCCCTCCCCTGGACTCCCACCAGCCAGTGGTCCTGCAGCAGCCCTATGCCATGCCAAGCATGGTGGGAGGAGGAGGTGGAGCCAGAACACCATCACAGCCCCAGAGTCCCGCCCACCAGGCGTCCCAGCAGCAGGATGGACCTGGGGGGTCTGGGAGTGGAGGTGGTTGCGGCCTGGGGGAGTCTGATGGAGAGGGTCCGCCCAGGGTGGAGTTTGTGGACCGTACCATCAAGACTCTGGATGAGAAGCTGAGGAACCTGCTGTACCAGGAGTATGCCCAATCTGCTCCCTCCAGCACCGCCTCCGACTTCCAGGGCTCCAACACAGAGGGGATCACCTCTCCCCCTGTCTCTGACTGCCAGACCACCTCTGGGGAGGGTCTCTCCTGGAAGGGAGAGGTGCTGGTAAAGATGCACTGTGTGTCTGTGTCCGCCAGATATTCGGATTTGGGCAGCAGCAGCATTTTATCTGATGGAGGGGTGTGTGTTTGTGTGAATCCTTGGTGTAATATTGATTCAGCCATTGAATGTAATCACTGGCCTTTAGTGTGACTGATACTGCATTTAGCAGAGGAAGTGCAGCTCAGGGCTGCTGGCCAGATAGTCCATTATACTCTGCACCCCTGGCAGTTTGATCTCTGATGTGGGTTGAGTGGTGTGTGTGTGTGTGTGGGGGGGAGGGGGGCGATATGTTTAGACAAAGCAGGCATCATAGAAGGATAATGGCTAGACTGATTCACAAGTTTTTTTCATTCAATATTTATTTCTCATTTTCAGCCTCAGATTCCTGAGCGTACTGATAGTTTGGGTACACTGAGTGACTCTGCAGGTAAATTACATCACAAACACAATTTTATATGCTATATTATGTATTGTGTAGTATTCATTTGTACTATTTAGGATAAACCCCCAAAGTGATTCCTACTTTTTAAATGTTGACCTTGAATTGTATTTTGTTAAGGATTGTTGAACAGGAGAGACTTTGTGGGCAGTTCCAGTTCCTATGTCTCCAAGAGCCGCTTTCAGGTAACATCTACTTTAATCCCTCTCACTTAAACAAACACAAACATTCTGAATACAAACTCTCTTCAATAAACTACATTTGACTTTGATTAAGGTGAATACGTTTTATGTAACTGTTTGTCCTCAAGATTTAGATCTATTATATCAGTTAATTGAGAATTATTCAGTTTACTCCCTATTTTTAATTTTTTTTAAAAAAATAGTTTATTCAGATTCTATTTGATCACTATGTCCTTCTCCAGATCATCCCCACTCCTCCGGACGTCATCCGTCGTTTAGAGAAGGGCAGAAGTCGCAGTTCCCCGGCTCCCTCTAGTGGTTCAGGGGGCTCTCGCGCCGCAGCCAAGGGGGGCAGCCCACGAGACCAGGGGTGTATGGTCGTGGGTAGGTTCTCAGTGATGACCGCTGAAGAGGGTGCGGAAAACGCCCCCAAACCCCCCTGTAGTAACCGCTACTCAGCCCCCCCAGACTTGTACCAGGACACCACCGCCTCTAGCCCCAACGCCACCCCCAGCCTGCTCCCACGTGCCCACACTGCTGACGCTGCCACCAACCATTCCTTTCACTTCGACTCTGACTCGGGGGAGGAGGACACCAGCAGTTTAGCCCCTCCCCTTGCCCACCACAAGCCTCCGGCTCATGCCCTCCCGGAACACAGCGGAAGTGACCTCATGAAGAGGGCGGTGGCCTTCCTGCGCCGCACTGGCCGCAGCAGTGTGCAGAGTTCTGATTCGCCGAGCCGGCAATCCGTGGTAGCGAATGGCCACTCTGTCCTGCCGCCTGGACCCGGCCATGTATCATACGTCAGCAGTGACAACGACTCTGAGTTTGAGGATGCGGACATGAGGAAGGAGCTGCAGAGGCTGAGGGAGAAGTATGTACACACATATGCATTCATAGTCGTACACACACAAAGGGTCTAAGTCAACCCATTGATATATAGCAAACTATTAACCATTGTAACCTTCATAGCCCTGGAAAGGTGTGTATCCCATTAAACACTGCTAGTTAGTGAACTTTTAAAATTGTACGAGACAATATAAATGACAGTTCCTGTCCCGGTTAAAGAGAGAAATGGAATACATTGTAGTATGCAGATTTTCCCTTTCTCAATCTCACTCTTTTTTTCTCCTCAGACACATGAAGGAGATCTCTGAGCTGCAGGCGTTCCAGAGAAGTGAGATAGAGCGTCTGTATAAAGAGCTGGGGAAAGCCCTGCCGCCTGGTGTAGGCCTGTTGCACGCTGCTCCCCCTAGTGGCCGCAGACGCAAGGTCAGCAAACACAAGCTGAAGGCAGGCAAGCTGCTCAACCCCATGGTGCAGCAGCTGAAAAACAACCTGAATACCACCACCACCACCGGTGAGGGGAAATGTGTCAGAGTGGTGAGAAGAGGGTAGAGGGGTGTGTGGTGGATAGAGTGAAAGGTGGGGTGAGGAGGAAAATAGTGACATGTCTCTGTGAGAGAGGGAGGGAATGGAAGAGAGAAAGGGGTTTGTGAGCTGTCCTGAGAAAGGGGAACTGAGTGAGGAAGATTGGGAGGATTGGAAATGTGGTAATAACAAGAAATGAATCACCAATTCACCCTAAAGCTGCTTCTGGCTTATCCAGTATTTCTCTCTGAAGGTGAGAGCGCACCGAGCTCGTCTGGCTCTCCAGCTAAGAGCTCCATTGTGTCTGACGGCTCGGCCCGCTCCAGTGGCAGCAGCAGTACCAGTGGCACTCGGCCCGGCAAGGCCCCAGAGCCTGTCCAGACCCAGCAGCCCTGCTCTCTCAAGGGCTCGTTCTCTTCTGACAACATCTACGGTGGAGGCATGGCCACACACGTAGGCCCAGGGCAAGGTACCTGCACGCACATGCATGCAGGACAAGTACACACAGTACACGTCCACAGTGAGGAGTACCACACACATTTGGTGCTTAGTAAGCTTCAAACACACACATAGGATTCACGCAATATACCAAATGCAAATACACCCAAACACGTGTCACTTACTCAAACACCCATTTGTACTGAGGAACAACTAACAACTCAGCTTAATCTGCTGTAGAATTCTAAACTCTCTAATATTCAAAGTTGTGTCTAAACCGGAGGTCTCATTAGTCTCATAAGGGGATGTGGAAACTGCCACATTGAAAAAAAAAGTAATGATTGTCAGTCTATTGAAAGCTAATGTTTTTAGGCAAACGTATAAAAGGGGGTTCCCCTCATCACACATTTTTCTTCCAAAATACCGCCACGATACTGCATGACTTCTGAGGTGTCAATGGAAGCTGTCTTCAAGCACTGGTCACAGATCAGTTTAACAGTCCTCATGGTGAAGGTCAGGATGAATTTGGGAAAGTAACCTGATCTTAGACCAGTGCATAGTGATAACTTGTCCATTTAGTGAATGTGAGGGCTGTCTCCTGGTGCTGGTTTAGCCCATGTGACTGTACCCTATACTGGTGCTGCGGCTATTAATGGTGGGGGGCTATTAATGCTGTGCACTTTTACAGAAGTATTTCTCTCTTTGTTTCTTCTCTTCTTCCCTCTTATATTAATTTTTACAGGCTGGACGGTATACCACCAAACGTCAGAGAGAGTGACCTATAAATCTAGTAGCAAACCACGTGCTAGATTCCTCAGTGGACCCGTGTCTCTGTCCATCTGTTTGTATTTGTTATTTTCTACTTTTCTCACTCATCTCATCCCTCTCTCTTCTCTTTATTTCACTTCTATCGACCAGACAGTTTTTTTTTGTGTTTTAGATAGTGGATCCTCCCCTCCGTGTCCCCCAACACTAGCATATGTCAGCTATTTTGTATGTCCTCGTAGCTTTCTCCCCCTCAGCCCTAAGTTGTTCTGGGTTTAGACATCCCTCCATGCAAACGCTTTGTGCACTGCTTCTGGCTTTAAACAGACTCCAAAAGCATAGTGTATGTCATAAAGCTCATCTTCTCCAAAGATTGGCTATGCTAGACCCGAAACCTGAGCGAGTGTGTTTGTCCGCCAAAGCTTTTGTATCCTATGTGTGTTTTAATTTACTCACTTCCTTAATTGTGAGGCGCTTCAGCTCAAGTCTACAACCCCTCTGTATACCAAGACTAAAGCCAGCTCTCCCCTGATAGCCCCGCCAGGTTCCATAGAGGCTTGTTGTGGTAGAGGAGGTGCCTCTTTCTCAGTCTCTCATGTCTGGGAGGACGTGCATGGTGCAGACATGCGGGGGGGGCAGGGCACTGTTGGAGACTGGCTCCTGCATAAAGGCTGTATCATCAATACGATCTACTTCGGTCTACTCCTTCTCCTGCATGTCTTGATATGCGCTGACTCTGATGTGCTCAGGCTATAGTATCGCTGTGCTCTTCGGGTTCAGATTTTTGGGGTTCCTTTTATGTTTCACAGGTATTCTTGTACTTACTGGTAGTTGAACTGTTCTATGTTTAGAAATGAGCTTCAGGGATCTCGTTACTCTACTACTTACAGCATGGATCATTCACTAATTTGTGTGTCTACTCATTTAAAATGATTATATGCAAACAGTATAGTTTCTTTCAACATTGCCATCCATTGTAACGTTTAACATACCATGTACAAACTGAAGTAAAAGGAGCCTGAAATATTGACAGTATTACTGAAACAATGACTTATTCCAAGTACGTTTTTAAAGGAACGTTCTAGACATGAAAATAGGACATGACAGGGTTACTAGGACCATATAATAGGAAGGTCTGAGTGACCTATGACAGTGACCTACTGTGGTCTTCACCAAACC
The DNA here is from genome assembly GCF_036934945.1 of Oncorhynchus masou masou. Taxonomy (NCBI): domain Eukaryota; kingdom Metazoa; phylum Chordata; class Actinopteri; order Salmoniformes; family Salmonidae; genus Oncorhynchus; species Oncorhynchus masou. The sequence continues at coordinate 46,617,882 of NC_088229.1, read as the reverse complement.
CCCTGTACTGGACTGTGGACCAGCATACCCAGGGCCTAGGCTTCTCTTTGTTTTCTAGGCCTCATACATTTTCTTTTCTTTTGGAGTGACAGCACAATTTAAAAGAGTCTTTCCCCCACTCCCATTACTTCTCACTGATTTTTAAACCTCCTTCTCCTCCTCTCCTTTTTTCCTCTTGTCTCTCTCCCTAACTGATTTGATAGCTGTGTGTGGCTTTTCAGCAGCTTGTCCACAGACCTGCAGTGTGTCCCGGCCTAACTGTTTCTGTCTCTGTGCTGTTTTACCTTCTTATAGGGTCCACACTGAAACGACTATGTCTAGGCAAAGAGCGCAGTAGTAGTAACTATCTCATTTACTTTCTTCTTTCTCTGTCTACTTTGCTCTCTCTTTTTCTCTCTGTTGGCATGAGCAACCTTGGTTAATATTCACGTGTTGAGTTTGGCAGTCTGAAAAAAACATGCCAGGTGTTGTTGTTTGGGCTCTGTTGCACGAGGAGTGTCACCTTCATGAATTTATTTTATTAGTTTTTTTTGTTAGTGCATGGCGGTGTTTGTGCTGAATAATGTGACGTGTGGTTGTTTGTATTAGCTTTAATGGTTTCTGTTTGTCTTACTGTGGTGGTGGAAGGGGGTTGGTTGGGTGGGTTGTTGCGATTCAACCATGCTGTAATCCTTTGGCTGCTAGGTTTGAGAACCTACACATTTGCTGACCAGTTGAATGAGATCACATGTCAAATACACATTTTTGTCAGCTGATCTTTCTCCACAAAACAATTACCACTCAAAGTGACATTTTAAGGTCTACTTTTAGTTGACCTGTTTTATATTTGAATAAATATGCAGGCTCTATAGAGGCTGATGGTGGTTGAAGTGCCATAGATAACTGTAAAAGGCCTAACCGCAGCCAATCGATTCCATCGGAAGGGTTTAACTGGGCAGAGTTTACAAATCTTTCTGTGTTCTAGGGTCTTCTCACGGCGCCAGTGCGACTCAGATGGCATCCAATCAGCAACAGCCAGCAGCTGTCCCCAATCCTTTGCCATCTCCTCAACCAATGACGGTGCTAGCTCAGGCCCAGACAAACAACAGCAACAACAAGAAACCAGGTACTTTCACGGACGACCTGCACAAGCTGGTAGATGATTGGACAAAGGAGACGCTGGCGGCCACACAGCCGCGGCCCTCTCTGAACCAGATAAAACAGCAGAGACGCATGCAGGACCTGGAGGGTCTAGCCGCGCCCCTGGGAGGAGCCACGCAGGAGGTAACTGGCACAGAGAAACACATCAAAAGTCTAAAGACTATCACCAGTCTGAAACACTTTTGGGAGTTGCATCCCTTCTCGCTCTCTTTACCTGATCATGTGAAAATCAGTTGACAGAAGTCCGTGTAATGTTAAACATCCCCTCTGGTTCTTCCAGGTGAGATGTCCCATCCCTCCAAGTAAGTTCCAGCTGCCTTTGTCGTGCCCGCTGACAGCTGCTTTAGGCCCAGCCATGCCCACTGCCCTGAGCTCCAACCCCTCTGCCATGCTCCAGCCCGGGTACATGGTACCAGCAGGCCCCTACGGAGGGGTGGTGCCCAGCCCCCTATACCCCCAGCAGTGGTCTGGTATGCCCAGCCCTGTGGGGATAATGGGGGCAGCGGGAGGGATGCCCTACCCCACCATGGCCAACCCAGGGGTGCAGGCCTACCCCCTGACCCTGCACAGCCCTGAGAACGTCCCCAACACCAGGACTACCTAAAGTGACAACTAGCACCTCCCTGCACCCACTAAACCCCTATCTCACCCCATCGCCCCCGATGCTCAACAGACTGCCCCCAGATGTTCCCCTCTATCCCAGCACACTCACATCAGGACTGCCTGACTAACATATTTAACTAATCCTGTGTTGCTATCCTAACTCAACTCTGTTCTCACTCCAGGGTTACAATTGTAACGAAATCAAACTCTTAAAAACTTTTAATAGAGTGATGGGCTGAAAAATAGAGTAAAGTAGGGCCCACACAATTAAATGCTCCAACAAATGGCTTATGGGTCATTCCACCTCAAATCACAAGAAAGATGATTTCGACACCCTGATTGTGCTGAAATATTTTCTGTAGTTAGAAACCTGATATTAGCATTCCTGAAAATGTTTTTTGAGATATAATTTGATCTCTGAGAAATTAAGCTAATTGCACAAAAATGTGCCATTTTAAATGTATATGATTCATATAATCTTCAATAAAAATAGTACCTAACATCCGATTTGGACCATAATTCTTCATGACAATTAGTAAGACGTTGGTATACAATAAAATGATCAAAAGCCACCCACGGACCCATGTGAATCTGGTGACAGCTTTTTCCTCTTTTCACAGAAATTAGCCTTTTGAAGTCTCTTGCATTATTTGAATTTTATATTGCTTTTTTTTTACATTTAACCTTTACTTAACGAGGCAAGTCAGTTAAGAACAAAATATTTTTTACATTGACGGCCTACTGGGGAACAGTGGGTTAACTGCCTTGTTCAGACCGACAGATTTTTACCTTGTCAGCTCGGGGATCCTTTCGGTTACTGGCCTAACACTATAACCACTAGGTTACCTGCCGCCCCATTTACCATCGATTTAGTGTGAAAGTACTCTGTTTTTCCCACTAGATGCCACTGTTTCTGCTACTGCCACACCCTTTAATCAATTTTGCTGGTCTCTTGTCTTTTATTAAATGGATCACAACATCTTCTTTGTAACTTTTTGTAGAAAACTAATAGCTTTTGCTCATGATGAAAATAAATTGTATGGAAATCCTCACAATTCAAGCAAAGTCCTCCATTAAAGTAATTGTTTGTCCTTCTCTTAATCTGTGTCCAGGAAACAGCCCCTCTGTGTGTGGTTTATTCCATTAAAAAAACGTTTAAGATTAGTTAGGTCATTCCTGTTGAACAAGCAAACCATTAGGCTACAGCAGTTCTAATGGTTTCAATGTCATGGTCTCGAATGGTCTTTAATGGTGAAAGTCCTAAACATAGTGTTTTGTAATTGTATGGTGTTGGGTTGTAATGGTAAATGTCACTTATCACACTACATAGAGATGTTTTCTAAAAGTATTCTTTTTTAACATACAAGTGCAATGGTTTAATATTTTATTTTATTAGGATTGTCACATTTGCATCACCAGCCAATTCCTCAAGTTTTGGGCTTGTAGGAAAAGTCTTCATATTGCACATAAGGACAGGCCTCTCAGGGGGCTGCCATTTGTTGGACTATTCAAGAAGAGTTATAGGTTGAAGCATTACGTTTCTAAGAGAAGGACAAACTGAATTGCTTTCATGGAGGACTGGCTTGAAGGATGACTGGCTTGAAGGATGACCACACAATCTATTTTCATCATGAGCTGTTTTTGTTCTACCCAAAGTTGCAAAAGAAAATGTTGTGATCCATTTAATAAACACGAGAAACCAGCAAAATTATTAAAGGGTATGGCAGTAGCAGGAACAGCAGCATCTAGTGGGAAAATGCTGGTACTTTCACAATTTGTGGTAAGTAATACAAGCTACTTCAAGGCTAATTTCTCTGAACAGATTCACAAGGAATGCATTACATGGGATGAAGAAGCAATAATCCAAGCCGCAGCTCCATACTACTTGTCAGACATAGAGAACTGATACTGTATACTTGTTGTTGGGGTGAGATTGGTGTGGGGGTTCTGTGGGTGACCATGTTATTGGATTCCTCATGTCTTACTCAATGATAGGTAGAAGTTTGGTCCAAATTGGATGTTGGGTACTATATGTATTGAATATTACGTGAATCCTATCAATTTTAAAGGGCTAATTTGGGTGCAATCAATTTGCTTAATTTCTCAGAGATCATTTTTTATTAACAAAATAGTGTTGCGGGTATGCTAATCTTATCGGTTTCTAACTATAGAAAGTATTTCAGAACAATCTGGGATGGTGGGTGTCATGGCTTGCTGAAATGACATGGAACGACGACTGTGTTGGAGCATCTGGTCCCTACTTGACTGTACTACTCACCCCCTCCAGTATTTCTATATGCAGGATAATCCTGCTCCACTCTTCTCAGATTGTGGTTTGATGCTTTATTAAAGAGCAACACATGTGTAAATAGCCTGTGAGTTTGTAAATATCCTGTGTGCGTGTCAATATACTTTATACAGCACCGGGAGTTTTCCTGTGTGTATGTATACGTGTGTACAGTATAAATGTTCTGTGTGTGTCTGAGTACCTACTGCTTTTAGCTTTGGTCTTGTCTAAACTCACAGCCTTACTTTATAATATCAGCGGTCACAAATGTGATGTTTTCACCAAATCCGTCATAAACGATAAGTAGTCATGTTTTCAGATTGATTTTTATCGTTTACTAATGTTTTGTCAACCTTAAAACACTAGATTAGAAATTAAAATTCAATGGTTTAAGATGATGGGGCAGGAGACCTGTATTTTAAAGTGAAGTTCTCTGAAGGAGTGTAGTGCCTTGAACATTGATTTTTCTTTCTGCATTTTATTTCGCGGTGGCTTTGTCTTGTTTTTTTTCTTCTTGGTTTACAATTGAATGCCCTTGTAGCACTGCACTGTTAACACAGTATATGCTTTTATTCCAGTAATAAAATCATGTTTTTAATCTTTGTTTACTCCCCACCCCTGTGACATTTAGAACACCATAGAGGTGAGATGTACAGTTGCCCTGTGGGAATAGACAGTTGATGTACAATTTTTAAAAGTCAAAACTCACTCATTGGGCAGTGGGTAGTGTCCTAGGCATAGTTAGAATTCTTAGAATTAGCGTTCCCCAGTGGGTGGACCAATTTAATTTTCATTCTATATTTATAGAATGAGGGGAACCATTAGTGTCCAGCTCAGAATGTAGCAGAGGCAGGTTTGCCGAGCAAGACTTCACCTAGTGCAATTTCACCTATCCACCGAGCTTTCGTAGCGGCCTTCCCACAAGCCTTACCCAGGAACCTGCAACAGGAGCTAGTTTCTTTTGTTGCCGTTTAGTTGAACCTAAGTTACAAATCACATTGAAAATGATAACAGCCGTTACAACTGCTAAACATTTTCTGTTGGGGCAAGAACATGGTTCTCCTTTTATTAGGCACATTATGGGATTTCTTTAGTGCAATCACCAGTTATTATTTACTTGTCTAAATTATTGCCATTATTTTATGTTTCTAAGCTTGATTTTGATGCTGCTAGTGTGTCTGAGGTGGATCTACTGTAAGTATGAAAGGGGAGTTGATGTGTGTTTTATCTGCACACATTATACAGTGGAGTCCCTCCAATAATAAAACCTTTGTCAGAGGGTGAGTTGTTTTCTCAATGAGATTATGTTCATGTCAAGCAGTGTTATTATATTGCCTTGTTGAAATGAATAAAGGATGTATCATTTCCTAGGTGGTTATTGATGATAGCCTTGCTTTTCTGTATTGTTTTGAGTGTTTGATTTCTCTGTTCAGAATGAAGCATGTAAACTCCAGATGGATACTTGATTTGCACAACATGCCCAGTGCTCTAACTATAGCCCATAATATCAGTTCCAACACACCTATACATAATGAGGTAAACCTTCCCGCACCTTATCCTCCTGACCACTGAAGAGCATGTCTGTTATTTTCCATACAGCTGTGATTATCATTACTATACAGCCATTTAGAAATGTCACAGCCCCAACCACACCAGTGAAAGTTTGCAGCACCCCAGTCCTGCCAAGCTGTGAATTGTACAGTTTTCCTGTCATTAATATATTTTGTTTAACTGTTTTGGGATTTCACGTCGGTGTATATTATTCCATCAATTCGGTTTGAATTGGACTTTTTATAGGATATAATGCAGAGTTGTCTGCTTTGGTGAAATACTTGCAGTAGTAAGAGATTTCTGTTCTCTGTTACTCGTTGTATCTGACATTACTGCTACACCTCCCTGTCTGTTACACTTAGTGAGCAGATTTGGAAATAACTCTGTTCGAATATTCACTGGGAGGCAAAATTCAGATCCATAGAAACTGATCGTATAGAGCAGACGTGGTCCTCTGAGGAATAGAGAATACTGCCTGTTCTGATCATTGCATTTGTATCAGTTCTGAGTAACATTGCCTCATTGAATATGCCTGTAATTGTGGAAGGCTTGCACTAAAGCTCTGTGTCGGATTGCTTCTGCCTGCTATGTATCACAAGATTACATTTACCAACCCAGTCAGCGCACTCATCACAGACTACATGTTTAAAGAGAAATAAACATTATTTTGTGCTTGATGTTGATGTCTCTCCTTTGTTCCTCAATAATCTAGATCTATTTAATATCTCATGCTATTTTTTTGTAAAGATTAAAGAATTAACCCATATTTCTGGACAGATGTGATCAATTATTGGGTTCCCTTCTTAACCTCCATTAACACTTTATTGGGGAAAGTGCACTATATTATGGACATTGTTTTTTTTCCCCAGGTTTGTCCAACTGACACAACCCTTTCTCTCTGCATCGTGGAAACCGTTCCTGATGTTAAATATTTCAATTCCTAAATATCTTTCCTCCAGAAAAGTCTGATTTTTAAATGGTCCTCCAGTGAAAATTCAGCCCACCTCCACTTTTTGACAGCCTGACTTATTATTATGGTATTAAGCGCCATGATAAAATTACAGTTATTACATTTGGCCTACATTACAACATTACTATTTTATAAGTGTCAAAGTACCGTAATGTATATATGATTGGCCATATTTTTATTTAATTAGGCAAGTCAGTTAAGAACAAAATGTACAATGACAGCCAAACCCAGACAACACTGGGCCAATTGTGCACCACCCTATGGGACTCCCAAACACGGCTGGTTATGATACAGCCTGGAATCAAACCAGGGTCTGTAGTGACACCTCTAGCACTGAGATGCAGTGCCTTAGACTGCTGTGCCACTCGGGAGCCTATAATAAACATATTTTCCAAAAGACATAGCCTATAGTGACCAAATCAAAATCACATTTTATTTGTCACATACACATGGTTAGCAGATGTTAATGTGAGTGTAGCGAAATGTGTGTGCTTCTAGTTCCGACAATGTAGTAATATCCAACGAGTAATCTAACCTAACAATGAAAATGAAAATGTATACTGAACAAAAAGCTGCTGAGTATTTCTGGTTGTGATATAACGCCCTTTTGTTGTGAAAAACTCATTCTGATTTGCTGGGCCTGGCTTCCCAGTGGGTGGACCTGGCTCCTAAGTGGGTGGGCCTATACCCTCCCGCCCCACCCATGGCTGTGCCCCTGCCCAGTCATGTTAAATACATAGATTAGGGCCAAATTCATTTATTTAATTTTTACTAATTTCCTTCAATGAACTGTAACTCAGTAAATTCTTTGAAATTGTTGCATGTTGCATTTATATTTTTGTTCAGTACCTATTTGACTGTAGCACTATTATATTTAATAAATAATGTCCCTTTGCCAGGCTAGACTGATCAAATAATACATTTCAAAACTATCAGGCACGTGTGAACGAACTGATCTATGATTTTTCATATTCAAATTTATGGCGCAAACCCTCCTTTTATGATTCACGTTTCCATATTGGCAGATTCGCAAATGGCACAAATAAATACGAACAAAAAAAAAAACATGATCTTAGACGTGTTAATAAAATGTAAGACAGCCTATTTTATCCCCATGTTTTTCGTCTTTGGACATTCTTTAAAGTGCATATATAATATCCAGATGTATATTAAAAGTTGCGAAACGGATCATTAGATTCGCCACATAGAAAAAGAACAACAAAAGGAAGCGAATTACCTTTTAATGGTGAAAATGTGACGCCACTTGACTAGGCGTCCATCGAGTTTCAAAATTGCATCTTCCTCAAACACAAAAGAATGGTACACATCGAAATTAGGCCCTTATTTCGACAAAAGCACCAAAGAACAAATACTCTATTTGACGAAAGTGCCCACACGCGCCTATGGCGTACAGCAGTGGCTGCCGCTTTTGTTCGTTGGAGTTCCTGAATTAATACCATCACAATGAAATAACTAGGATATTGTGTTGTTTTTAAACCATTTACCCCACATTTCTCATGATCAGATTGGGTTTTATAGGATTAATACATCGATCTGCAATCGTCCCATTTACCGAGCTGGAGTGAGACATTTTGCAGCACCCTAGCTTCCAGGAGCCCTGAGTAGTAAGTGTTTATTAATTCAGAGCTAGATTGGCTATGTATTCGTGGTGTCTATAGATAAATAGGCTTACATCCGTAAGGTATTTTATGAATTTTGTAAATTGTAATTATTTGTGCTTTGATTTTTGTTACAATTTGCTTTTCGAATCGTTTCAGATCCTTTAGCAAGATACCAAGACCCAGGATTCTGAGTGGCCACCTTATCATAATGATTGTCTATTTATCTTTCCCTAGTAGTGAATGTAGAACTGTAAGCTTTTATTTAGTTACATGAATAGGTAGCGATCAGGTGACCACAGAGTGTTATATTGTAGTGGCTGATCAGGGTGATGTCTAAACATTGTGGAGGGAAACATTGTAGCAAGCTGAATGTGTCCCATAACTGGAGCTGTCTGTTACAACGCATCACCTCGAGTTGTTGCAACCTATACGATTGGTTACAATGTTTCTCAGGCTTCTATGGATACAAAAGTATAATTTGGCTGAAAACTCCCAACAATAGTTGCAAGCTAGCTGCTACACATTCCTTGGATCTTTGAGCAAGTGAATGGAACATGTCATGAGATTGCGCTATCCAAATCATGGGCTAAACAAACAAAAAGAGATTACGTTGATTACTTTGCCATAGTTGAATATGGAACCTCAGGTAAATATTTTTATTCCCGTGAGAGTGGAGTCTATGTCCAGGTTTTTAGAAGTTTGCTTTTTGATTGATAGACAGCTTCTGGTTGAATCAACCTTGAAATGCATCTGCTATCTGTAATCCAACATTCCAAACGGCTGTCAAATCGAGCTGTCTAACCACCTTTCTTTTGTCTTCAGTTTAAGATTGGAATCTGTTTGATTTGAAAAGTAAGTTTGCAATATTGCAAGTAAAATGTAATTTGCAATAATTAAAACTAGCAAGAAAAATGGATGCAATTGTGTCATTGTAAAATTGACAGCTCTCCAGCCACGTGCCTGCTGTAGACGGCCTTGTTTCCTTGAAATCTGACATGGCATAGCTTTTAGGATTTCACAGGGCTGAAGGCAATGGACACATTCTGTATTGTTTCCAACATCGACTGATTACTTTATGGACATAATACTACCCACTGGCATGTCTGTGTTTCAATAATGTTGGAGTCAGAGATGGCAAAAAGAAATTGGTGAAAAATTTACAACAGGGTGCATCATCTCCCCTCCTCTCTCCCTCTGTCTATCTGTCTCTGTGTGTCTCAGATGTAAGCTTGAACAGCTCCTGTCCCAGCAGTGGCCATCTGCACAATGGGGCTGGACTTTGATGTGAAGACTTTCTGCCACAACCTCCGGGCCACCAAGCCCCCTTACGAGTGCCCCGTGAAGACCTGTCGCAAAGTCTACAAGAGCTACAGCGGCATCGAGTACCACCTCTACCACTACGACCATGACAACCCAACGCCTGCGCAGGCCATGCCCCAGAAAAAGAGGAAGGGGCGCCCCCCTCGAGTGTCCCTGGTTGGGGACGGAGAGGGAGGGGTGGGAAAGGGAGGTGGGCTGGGGCTGGGCGGTCAGGGAGCGAACACCCCGGGGAGTCCTAACCGGTCTGAGCGCTCCCACTCCCCAGGCAGGGAGACGATGACCTATGCCCAGGCCCAGCGCATGGTGGAGCTGGAGATCCATGGACGCATCCACCGCATCAGCATCTTTGAGAACATTGACGTGGTGTCGGAGGACGACAGCGGGGCCGAAGACCCTCCATCCTCAGGTGGGGGAGGGGCGTGTAATGGGGGAGAAAGCGGGGGAGGAGGGAGTGAGGCAGGTGGCAACAGCAAGGACAGGCATGACACCCCTGCTGCTAACGCAGGGAAGGCCACATCTAAGTCTGGGAAGCACAAGAGTAAAGAGAAGAAGAAGGAGGTATCATCGCACCACCAAAGTGCTTCCTGTGGCCCGGTGGTCAAACTGCCTGAGGTGGTATACAGAGAGCTGGACCAAGAGAGGCCTGATGCACCCACAAGACATTCCTCCTACTACAGGTCAGTCACAGTACCACACGACACTCATCCTTCTACAGGTCAGCCACAGTACCACACGACACTCATCCTTCTACAGGTCAGTCAGTCACAGTACCACACGACACTCATCCTACTACAGGTCAGTCAGTAACAGTACCACACGACACTCATCCTTCTACAGGTCAGTCACAGTACCACACAACACTCACGCTACTACAGGTCAATCAGTCACAGTAAAACATGACACTCATCCTCCTACAGGTCAGTCAGTCACAGTACCACACGACACTCATCCTTCTACAGGTCAGTCAGTCGCAGTACCACACGACACTCATCCTACTACAGGTCAGTCACAGTACCACACAACACTCATCCTACTACATGTCAGTCACAGTACCACACGACACTCATCCTACTACAGGTTTGTCGCAGGAACACACTACACTCATCCTACTACAGGTCAGTCACAGTACCACATGACACTCATTCTACTACAGGTCAGTCGCAGTACCACACGACACTCATCCTACTACAGGTCATTCACAGTACCACATGACACTCATCCTTCCTCAGGTCAGTCACAGTACCATACGACACTTATCCTTCTTCATGTCAGTCACAGTACCACACGACTCTCGTCCTTCTACAGGTCAGTCACAGTACCTCACGACACTCATCCTACGACAGGTCAGTCGCAGTACCGCACGACACTCATCCTGCTACAGGTCAGTCACAGTACTACACGACACTCATCCTACTACAGGTCAGTCACAGTACCACATGACCCTCGTCCTTCTACAGGTCAGTCACAGTACCTCACGACACTCATCCTACGACAGGTCAGTCGCAGTACCGCACAACACTCATCCTGCTACAGGTCAGGTACAGTACTACACGACACTCATCCTACTACAGGTCAGTCAGTCACAGTACCACATGACACTCATCCTATCTCAGGTCAGTCACAGTACCATACGACACTCATCCTACGACAGGTCAGTCGCAGTACCACACGACACTCATCCTGCTACAGGTTAGTCACAGTACCACACCACACTCATCCTACTACAGGTCAGTTACAGTACTACACAACACTCATCCTACTACAGGTCAGTCAGTCACAGTTCCACACGACACTCATCCTTCTACAGGTCAGTCACAGTACCACATGACACTCATCCTACTACAGGTCAGTCAGTCACAGTGCCACACAACACTCATCCTTCTACTGGTCAGTCAGTCACAGTACCACATGACACTCATCCTACTACAAGTCAGTCACAGTACCACACGACACTCATCCTACTACAGGTCAGTCAGGCACAGTGCCACACGACACTCATTCTACTACGGGTCAGTCACAGTACCACACGACACTCATCCTACTACAGGTGAGTCACAGTACCACATGACACTCATCCTACTACAAGTCAGTCACAGTACCACACGACACTCATCCTTCTACAGGTCAGTCACAGTACCTCACGACACTCATCCTACGACAGGTCAGTCGCAGTACCGCACAACACTCATCCTGCTACAGGTCAGGTACAGTACTACACGACACTCATCCTACTACAGGTCAGTCACAGTACCACACGACACTCATCCTACTACAGGTCAGTCACAGTACCACACGACACTCATCCTACTACAGGTCAGTCACAGTACCACATGACACTCATCCTATCTCAGGTCAGTCACAGTACCACACGACACTCATCCTACTACAGGTCATTCACAGTCCAACACGACACTCGTCCTACTTCAGGTCATTCACAGTTTCACACGACACTCATCCTACTACAGGTCAGTCAATCACAATACCACACGACACTCATCCTACTACAGGTCAGTCACAGTACCACATGACACTCATTCTTCTACAGGTCAGTCAGTCACAGTACCACACAACACTCATCCTTCTACTGGTCAGTCACCGTACCACATGACACTCATCCTACTACAGGTCAGTCACAGTACCACACGACACTCATCCTACTACAGGTCAGTCACAGTACCACACGACACTCATCCTACTACAGGTCAGTCACAGTACCACACGACACTCATACTACTACAGGTCAGTCAATCACAGTACCACACGACACTCATCCTACTACAGGTCAGTAACAGTACTACACGGCAATCATCCTACTACAGGCTGTTACAGTACTACACGACACTCATCCTACTACAGGTCAGTCAGTCACAGTGCCACACAACACTCATTCTATTACGGGTCAGTCACAGTACCACACGACACTCATCCTACTACAGGTCAGTCACAGTATCCAAAGAAACTGATCCTACTACAGGTCAGTCACAGTCCCACACGACACTCATTCTATTACGGGTCAGTCACAGTACCACACGACACTCATCCTACTACAGGTCAGTCACAGTATCCAACGAAACTGATCCTACTACAGGTCAGTCACAGTACTACACGACACTCATACTACTACAGGTCAGTCACAGTACCACATGACACTTATTCTTCTACAAGTCAGTCAGTCACAGTACCACACAACACTCATCCTTCAACTGGTCAGTCAGTCACAGTACCACATTTTTTTTTTTTCACCTTTATTTAACCAGGTAGGCAAGTTGAGAACAAGTTCTCATTTACAATTGCGACCTGGCCAGGATAAAGCATAGCAGTTTGACACATACAACGACACAGAGTTACACACGGAGTAAAACAAACATACAGTCAATAATACAGTATAAACAAGTCTATATACGATGTGAGCAAATGAGGTGAGATAAGGGAGGTAAAGGCAAAAAAAGGCCATGGTGGCAAAGTAAATACAATATAGCAAGTAAAACACTGGAATGGTAGATTTGCAGTGGAAGAATGTGCAAAGTATAAATAAAAATAATAGTGCAAAGGAGCAAAATTAATTAATTAAATACAGTAGGGAAAGAGGTAGTTGTTTGGGCTAATATATAGGTGGGCTATGTACAGGTGCAGTAATCTGTGAGCTGCTCTGACAGTTGGTGCTTAAAGCTAGTGCGGGAGATAAGTGTTTCCAGTTTCAGAGATTTTTGTAGTTCGTTCCAGTCATTGGCAGCAGAGAACTGGAAGGAGAGGCGGCCAAAGAAAGAATTGGTTTTGGGGGTGACTAGAGAGATATACATGCTGGAGCGTGTGCTACAGGTGGGAGATGCTATGGTGACCAGCGAGCTGGGCAAAGGGGGGACTTTACCTAGCAGGGTCTTGTAGATGACATGGAGCCAGTGGGTTTGGCGACGAGTATGAAGCGAGGGCCAGCCAACGAGAGCGTACAGGTCGCAATGGTGGGTAGTATATGGGGCTTTGGTGACAAAACGGATTGCACTGTGATAGACTGCATCCAATTTGTTGAGTAGGGTATTGGAGGCTATTTTGTAAATGACAGCGCCAAAGTCGAGGATTGGTAGGATGGTCAGTTTTACAAGGGTATGTTTGGCAGCATGAGTGAAGGATGCTTTGTTGTGAAATAGGAAGCCAATTCTAGATTTAACTTTGGATTGGAGATATTTGATATGGGTCTGGAAGGAGAGTTTACAGTCTAACCAGACACCTAAGTATTTGTAGTTGTCCACGTATTCTAAATCAGAGCCGTCCAGAGTAGTGATGTTGGACAGGCGGGCAGGTGCGGGTAGCGATCGGTTGAAGAGCATGCATTTAGTTTTACTTGTATTTAAGAGCAATTGGAGGCCACGGAAGGAGAGTTGTATGGCATTGAAGCTTGCCTGGAGGGTTGTTAACGTGTTCACGCTACACGTTCCCCAAGGACACCCACCCCCTCAACTCAAAAAGTGGCGCACAGAATGCAAAAATATTCTTAGAAATATTTAACCTCCACACATTAACAAGTCCAATAGCTCAAATGAAAGATAAACACCTTGTTCATCTACCCAGCAAGTCAGATTTCTAAAATGTTTTACCGCGAAAACATAGCACATATGTATGTCAAACCACCACAAAGACACAGACGATATGTAGCCATTTTGTCAAACAAAAGATGCAATCACAAACAATGGATTAAAAGAAAAATAATTCACTAACCTTTTGAAAATCTTCATCAGATGACAGTAATAGGACATGTTACACAGTACATTTATGTTTTCTTTCAATAATATGCAATTTATATCCATAAATCTCTGTTTACATTGACGCCATGTTCAGACAATTCTAAAAAATGTCCGGAGAAATTATAGATAGCTCCGCCAGATAACGCCAGATAACAGCAATACACATCATAAACTTTGACTAAATATACATGTTCCACATATAGTTAGAAAGATACACTGCTTCTTAATGCAATTGCTTTGTCACATTTCTTTTTAACGTTACAGAAATCGTTTACTATTCAATAATCTGAGACGGCGCTCAGACATAAGCAATATTACTCCGCTATGTTGGAGTCAACAGAAACACAAAATTACAACATAAATATTCCCTTAACTTTGATGGTCTTCGATCAGAATGTAGTGGAAGGAGTCATACTTACCCAAAACATCGTTTGGTTTCAAGTCGTGTGTCTTTGTATTAGCATATGCGACAAGTTCCAGCTGAAATGCATCCAAAATGACTTCTGGTCCCGAACAGTTGCGCATCAAAACTTCAAAATTACATATTATATGTCGACTAAACTGGTCAAACTAAGTGCAGAATCAAGCTTTAGGATGTTATTAACGTACAAAACAATTGGCGATTCAACCGGACAAGAGCAATTCCTCTCAGACAATCTGGAACGGAGGAATGACTGTTTACAATTCGCGCCAGAACGCGCATCTATTTTCTCGCGACACCCAGTATTTTGCCTGCCAAAGGGTCAAAGCTCACGGGATTTGCACAATTAAACCGCTCTATTGATAGAAGACATCTCACGAAAGACATAGAAACTGTTCCCAGTTCCATAGCTGGTTGGGAAGGGTGGGGGCGATGACATCAAAGTTGGTCCAACTTTCTGAATGAGAACTAGTTTGGGAGATTGGCTGCCCTGTGAGCTCTGCTATACATACAGACATAATTCAAACGGTTTTAGAAGCTTTAGAGTGTTTTCTATTCATTAATATATGCATATATTAGCAATTTTGGAGAGATTTTTTTTCAGTTTACTATGGGCACGCAATTCATCCAAAGGGGGCAGTAATTGTCCCGAGCCTTAACAGGTCACAGTGTCCAAAGAAGGGCCAGAAGTATACAGAATGGTGTCGTCCGCGTAGAGGTGGATCAGAGACTCACCAGCAGCAAGAGCGACCTCATTGATGTATACAGAGAAGAGAGTCGGTCCAAGAATTGAACCCTGTGGCACCCCCATAGAGACTGCCAGAGGCCCGGACAGCAGACCCTCCGATTTGACACACTGAACTCTATCAGAGAAGTAGTTGGTGAACCAGGCGAGGCAATCATTTGAGAAACCAAGGCTGTCGAGTCTGCCGATGAGGATGTGGTGATTGACAGAGTCGAAAGCCTTGGCCAGATCAATGAACACGGCACATGACACTCATCCTACTACAGGTCAGTCACAGTACCACACGACACTCATCCTACCACAGGTCAGTCAATCACAGTACCACACGATACTCATCCTACTACAGGTCAATCACAGTACCACACGACACTCATCTTACTACAGGTCATTCACAGTTCCACACGACACTCGTCCTACTTCAGGTCAGTTACAGTACTACACGGCACTCATCCTACTACAGGTCAGTCACAGTTCCACACGACACTCATCCTACTACAGGTCGGTTACAGTGCCACACGACACTCATTCTACTACGGGTCAGTCACAGTACCACATGACACTCATCATACCACAGCTCAGTCAGTCACAGTTCCACATGACATTCATTCTACTACAGGTCAGTCGCAGTATCACACGACACTCATCCTACTACAGGTCAGTCAGTCACAGTGCCACACGACACTCATCCTACTATGGGTCAGTCACAGTACCACACGACACTCATCCTACTACAGGTCAGTCACAGTATCCAACGCAACTGATCCTACTACAGGTCAGTCACAGTACCACACGACACTCGTCCTACTACAGGTCATTCACAGTCCCACACGACACTCATCCTACTACAGGTCATTTACAGTACTACACGGCGCTCATCCTACAACAGGTCGGTTACAGTACTACACGACACTCATCCTACTACAGGTCAGTCAGTCACAGTACCACATGACACTCATCCTTCTACCGGTCAGTCAGTCACAGTACCACACAACACTCATCCTTCTACTGGTCAGTCAGTCATAGTATCACACGACACTCATCCAACTACAGGTCAGTCAATCACATTACCACACGACACTCATCCTACTACTTTTCAGTCAGTCACAGTACCACATGACACTCATCCTACTCTACAGGTCAGTCAGTCACAGTACCACACAACGCTCATCCTACTACAGGTCAGTTACAGTACCACATGACACTCATCCTACTACAGGTCAGTCAGTCACAGTACCACACAACACTCATCCTACTACAGGTCAGTTACAGTACCACATGACACTCATCATACTACAGCTCAGTCAGTCACAGCACCACACGACACTCATCCTACTACAGGTCAGTCGCAGTACCACACGACACTCATCCTACTACAGGTCAGTCGCAGTATCACATGACACTCATCCTACTACAGCTCAGTCAGTCACAGTACCACATGACACTCATCATACTACAGCTCAGTCAATCACATTACCACACGACACTCATCCTACTACTTTTCAGTCAGTCACAGTACCACATGACACTCATCCTACTACAGGTCAGTCAGTCACAGTACCACACGACACTCATCCTTCTACAGGTCAGTCACAGTACCACACGACACTCATCCTACTCTACAGATCAGTCAGTCACAGTACCACACAACACTCATCCTACTACAGGTCAGTTACAGTACCACATGACACTCATCATTCTACAGCTCAGTCAGTCACAGCACCACACGACACTCATCCTACTACAGGTCAGTCGCAGTACCACACGACACTCATCCTACTACAGGTCAGTCGCAGTATCACATGACACTCATCCTACTACAGCTCAGTCAGTCACAGTACCACATGACACTCATCATACTACAGCTCAGTCAGTCACAGTTCCACATGACATTCACCCTACTACAGGTCAGTCACAGTACCACACGACACTCATCCTTCTACAGGTCAGTCAGTCACAGTACCACACGACACTCATCCTGCTACAGGTCAGTCACAGTACCACATGACACTCATCATTCTACAGCTCAGTCAGTCACAGTTCCACATGACATTCATTCTACTACAGGTCAGTCGCAGTACCACACGACACTCATCCTACTACAGGTCAGTCGCAGTATCACATGACACTCATCCTACTACAGCTCAGTCAGTCACAGTACCACATGACACTCATCCTACTACAGGTCAGTCACAGTACCACATGACACTCATCCTATTACAGGTCAGTCACAGTACCACATGACACTCATCCTACTACAGGTCAGTCACAGTAACACATGACACTCATCCTTCTACAGGTCAGCCACTGTACCACATGACACTCATCATTCTACAGCTCAGTCAGTCACAGTTCCACATGACATTCATTCTACTACAGGTCAGTCGCAGTACCACACGACACTCATCCTACTACAGGTCAGTCGCAGTATCACATGACACTCATCCTACTACAGCTCAGTCAGTCACAGTACCACATGACACTCATCCTACTACAGCTCAGTCAGTCACAGTACCACATGACACTCATCCTTCTACAGGTCAGTCAGTCAGTCACAATACCACATGACACTCATCCTACTTCAGGTTAGTCAGTCACAGTACCACATGACACTCATCCTACTACAGTTCAGTCACAGTACCCTGCCTCGGCTGGTGGTATTGAAGGTATCCATGTCCAAACTCTATCTCACTCTAAATCCTCTTTCCCCCCACACTTTTCCCTCCCTCAGGTACATAGATAAGTCGGTAGAGGAGCTGGATGAGGAGGTGGAGTATGACATCGATGAAGAGGACTACATCTGGCTGGACATCATGAATGACAAGCGACGTAGTGACGGGGTGACGCCCATCCCCCAGGAGGTGTTTGAGTACCTCATGGACCGGCTGGAGAAGGAGTCCTACTTCGAGAGCCACAACAAGGTGATAAACACTAGGTACACTCTGTCTCTCGCTCTGAGTGACAGCTTTTGTACCACAATATGATAGACTACCAGTGCAGCATGTGCCACTGGCTGCTGTTAAGCTTTCTTGACTTGGATATGCATGGCTAACCTTTGTCTAACCAGCTGCTCTTAGCGAAAATGTTTTTGGAATACCTTTTCAAGTTATTAGGTTATGTTTAGAGTTTACACTTCCTCTTCCAATTCTATTGTGGGGAGGTCAAAATAATGAAAACTATCTACCAAATATATTTATTTAAAAATGATGATTCATTCTCCTTGCCATTATCATTCACTTTATGATAAGACAAGACGTGAACACGTTTTTTTTCCTCAGGTATGACTGGGTCCCTCGGTTGCCGGTTTGCCTGGGCAAGAAAAGGTTGAAGACCTAAATGGTTATCCCCTTACCCTCTCCTCTTTTCTTCTCCCCCTTTTCCATTCTCTCCCAGATGGACCCTAGCGCCCTGATCGACGAAGATGCCGTCTGCTGCATCTGTAACGACGGCGAGTGTCAGAATAGCAACGTGATCCTGTTCTGTGACATGTGTAACCTGGCCGTACACCAGGAGTGTTACGGTGTGCCCTACATCCCTGAGGGCCAGTGGCTGTGTCGGCGCTGCCTCCAGTCCCCTAGCCGGGCCGTCGACTGTGCCCTATGCCCCAACAAGGGTGGAGCTTTCAAACAGACGGATGATGCACGCTGGGCCCATGTGGTGTGTGCCCTCTGGATCCCTGAGGTGAGAGTGTGTGCAAGGGTAATAGTGTTTGTGAGGGTAGGAGTGTGTGCAAGGTTGTTATTTGTTTTTTAAACAACTAATTGACCGACGTCTGTTCAATTATTTGAATTCCATTTCATTCAGTTTTGTGAGCTCAATGCGCAGTTTCTCTAGAGATAAATCAGCTCAAGCCCAAACTGTGCGATGTCATAGGGAGTTGTAGTTTCCAACAGGCCAGTATTCAACATAATTACCACATTTTCTGTACTAAACTAACTACAATGACCATAATCCGTTGCGCTCCGACTTGTCCGGTCTGTGTGGGGAGTACACAGAGACGGAGAGAAGAGACAGAAGAACACACAATCGAGAGGGATAGAGAGCACTTGCTTGGTGAGCTATCCTCACCTGAAAATACATGATCTATGTGACTGATGGTTGGTATTTAGCAGTCATAAAAGTTTGCCTTATTTACTTTGAAGAAAGACTACAAAAAAAAAATCGGACAGCATAAGCAGTGGCTTTATAATAATGAGATGACTTGGAATTAAATAATAAAGTAATCAAATAAAACAAATGTAATATACACAACTGAAATATTTTACTGAAGTACTATGAATGCATTATGGTTAAGTGGTAAGCTGTAATGGGCAGTCATGCCGTTATGGTACTTTTATTAATTGTTTTATTCTGTGTCACAGCATTCAGCCCACATAATGCATACATTTAATGTTTGTTTTTTTGGGGGGGGGGTCTAAATGACCTCAAAAGCACTAATTTCTGAGCACTAGTTCAAGAGTAGGAGTGTATGTGTGAACGCTGTGCTTGAGCTGTGAGCTGTGTATTGACAAACCGTATGATAGTTTTGATGCTGTGCATGTCTGCATCTAGTCTGTCCTGTTGACAATCCTGTTGCAATGACCCCTTTTCACCCCTTTTTCTCTCTCCCCAAGGTGTGTTTTGCCAACACTGTCTTCCTGGAGCCCATCGACAGCATCGAACACATCCCCCCGGCGCGATGGAAGCTCACTTGCTACATCTGCAAGCAGCGCGGCTCAGGTGCCTGCATCCAGTGCCACAAGGCCAACTGCTACACAGCCTTCCACGTCACCTGCGCCCAGCAGGCCGGCCTCTACATGAAGATGGAGCCTGTCAGGGAGACCGGTGCCAACGGCACCTCCTTCAGCGTTCGCAAGACCGCCTATTGCGACATCCACACCCCGCCCGGCTCTGCACGCCCCATCGGAGGGGCGGGAGGGACTAGCATGGGCTCCTCCCACAGCGAGGGCGAGCTGGAGGAGGACGATGACCCCATTATAGGTCACGATGACGACTCCAAGGGCTGGAGCTCAGAGCGGGCCAAGAGGGCCAAGGCCAAGTCCAGACTGAAGATGAAGAGAGCCAGGAAGATACTGGCTGAGAAGAGGAACGCTGCGCCTGTGGTGTCTGTGCCCTGTATACCCCCACACAGGTACACACAGTGTATGCACACACACTCACTGCAGATACAAAGGCATTACAGATTCAGACATAACATACTCTCCCAGTCTCTTCAGTCCTACCATCTCCCCTGTGTGTTCCTCCCCAGGCTCAGTAAGATCACCAGTAACCTGACAGTGCCCAGGAAAAGCCAGTTTATGCAGCGACTGCATAGCTACTGGACCCTGAAGAGGCAGAGCCGGAATGGTGTCCCTCTACTGCGACGGCTCCAGACCCACCTGCAGTCGCAACGCAACACAGAGCAGCTACATCCACAGCCGCAGGCGCCAGAGTTACAGGTTACCACGGTAACCACCACACCGTCTCTGTCTGGGGGTGTTATCTCAGCGGTAGGGAGAACACTACTGGAAGCTCTGCATGTGTTTGGACTGATGTGTGTGTGTGTGTGTGAGAGAGAGTTATGTAAATGAGAGAGTTGTTTGATTCTGCTGTAATGGTGTGAGTGTGCTGCTGTATCCTGATTAACTATGTTACACTGCCAAACAAACCAGTTTGTGTTGTGTGTGTGTGTGTGTTGGTGCCCCAGAGGGACAGTGAGGAGAATAACTTGGCTCTGAAGGAGCAGCTGAAAGCATGGCAGAGACTGAGACATGACCTGGAGAGAGCCAGACTACTGGTGGAGCTCATCCGCAAGAGAGAGAAACTTAAGAGGGAGACGGTGAGACACACAAATACACTCCTCACATCCACACTTCAAGCGCACATTTGTATATTGACGCACAAACTTGACATCTGGCAGTTTGCACAGTGAGCAGTTTTTTTTACAGTGTGTGTGGAATGTGTAGATCAAGGTACAGCAGATGGCACTAGAGATGCAGCTAACTCCCTTCCTGGTCCTACTGAGGAACACCCTGGAGCAACTACAGGAGAGAGACACCAGCAACTTCTTCACTGAGCCTGTCCCTCTGGCTGAGGTAACACACACGCATGCACACACAAACGTTATTTGCACACACAGTGGCTGGAGGGCTTTAACCCTGACCTCTTTTTCTCCTCAGGTGCCAGACTACCTGGACCACATCGAGAGGCCTATGGACTTCCAGACCATGTGGAATCTACTTGAGTCTCAATGCTACCTCAGTTTCGAGGCTTTCGAGGCAGACTTTGGCCTCATTGTCAACAATTGTCTCAAATACAACGCCAAGGACACCGTGTTCTACCGCGCCGCTCTGCGCCTCCGGGAGATGGGCGGGGCCGTGATCAGAACCGCCCGCAGACAGGCTGAGCGAATTGGCTTGGACTATGACACAGGCATGCACCTCCCCCGAGAGCCCAGCCCTGACAGCCAGCGTGACAGAGAGCGAGACCGAGAGAGGGAGCGGGAGAGAGAAAGGGACAGGGAGCGAGAACGAGAGAGGGACCGAGACGGAGACAGGCCGCTCTCTTCCAATGAGGAGGGTGAGTGGCTTGGAGTCCTGTTTTACCACCAGCTTTTCTACTTCCGCCTCTCCCCCTTTCTCCTTTTCCTTCAGTTGCACTCTTCCAATTAAGTTATTATGTTGCTGTATAGCCATTTGGGATTCTGTACTTGCGTTAAATCTCTCTCTGTCTCTTAGACCTGCTCTTATCAGAGAACCGGCGACGGCTGCCATTGGAGGAGCAGCTGTGTTTTTTGCAGGCGCGCTTTGATGAGGTCAGCTCGGGGAAGCACAGCATCGGTCGGTCGCGGCGGGCCAAAGCCCTGAGGAAAGAGATGACGGTCATCAAGAGGAAACTAGCCCACCAGAGAGAGGGGGGTTCGTGCATGGGGGGCAGGGACTCAGGGGGCGGAGGGGACAGGGGACCATCCCTCCCTCATCACCCCTCCTCCACGGGACGCCATGACGAGGGGGAGGAGAGCAGCAGTCAGGAGATCAGTAGCAAGGGTGAGACTGAGGGTATATCTAAACTAACTCACAGTAAATACACTCTATGCATTCATATGAATGCATGAATAACTGTTCATAACTATCTCACACTGGCCTACCCCTACCATACTGGTAATTAATTCCCAACTCTCCTTTTACGAAGGAGGGATATATGATATACTGTACTTCCATTTGCTCTTCCTCGTTCTCTCTGTAGATCTAAGTGCATCATCTTCGGCTCTAGCTCCAGAGGTGGGACGTCGTACCTCTGTCCTCTTCTCCAAGAAGAACCCCAAAACGGCCGGACCCCCAAAGAGGCCGGGCCGCCCCCCTAAGAACAGAGACGCGGGGGTAAGCCCTAGTCCGATTGGTCCCCCCCAACTGCCCCTCCTGTCCCCCCCTCGGCAGAGGAAGAGACCCCGCAGCCCTCACAGCAGCTCCAGCTCTGAGAGTGACAGTGACGACCTCCTTCCGAGTGAGTAACACACACACAATCACACACGCACAATCACACTTCTTACATTGTTATATTGTCATTACTTGTGTTTTTGAAGTTATGACAGTCAGTCTAGTAACTGTAATGGTTATGACTCTGTCTCCTAGGTCTGCCCACTAACGGTTTTGTTGGGGGCAACCAGGCGGTGACAGAGAGTTTTCGGGTGTACAGGAATGAGAGGAGCCTCCCTCGATCCAGCTCTGACTCTGAATCCACCACGAGCAGCAGCAGCAGCGCTGCCTCTGACAGAACCAGGTAATTATAATCCACACACAATGGCATTCATACACAGTCACATAGTCAAACACAACTGAACTTTCAACTTTCACATTTTGGTTTAGGATGAATAAATTACTATTTTATTCTCTTTTTCTCTCTCTCTCAGTACCACTCCGTCTAAGCAGGGCCGGGGGAAGCAGTCGTTCCCTCGTTCCGCCTTCCAGGAGGACAGCAGTGAGGAGACATCAGGGACAGAAAATGACTCCTACTCTGTGGGAGGGTCACGCAGTGTCTCACACTGTGAGTGACACACCACACACGCATATAGGCATGCACTTATCTCCATCTGTCGCTCTACCTCTCCTTTTCCCAAAGTGTGTGTGTGTGTGTGTGTGTTTAGGAGGTGAAAATAGTGTTTTGCGTGTTTCTGTGCTAAATAAATCACCTTTTTGGGCCCTCAAACAGGGATGAAAACTTGTATGTATGTGATTCTGATGTATCTTGTGTTTCTCTCAGTAGGGTGGGGCCGGGGCCGATCAGGTTGTAGGATGCCATCAGATGACTTCTCTTCCCTTGATGCTCTGGACCTGGTGTGGGCCAAGTGTAGAGGCTACCCTTCATACCCTGCTCTGGTAATCCTGCTATGGATGGACACACACACATTAGGATAAACCATGGTTTCAATTTCTGTTCGGCCACAAAGAGGCACAACATCATATTTCTCACACCATATTAATTTAACCCCCTTTTCGTGGTATCCAATTGGTAGTTACAGTCTTGTCTCAACTCTGCAACTCCCGTACGGACACGGGAGAGGCGAATGTCGAGAGCCGTGCTCCGAAACACAACCCAACCAAGCCGCACTGCTTCTTGACACAATGCCCGCTTAACCCGGAAGCCAGCCGCACCAATGTGTCGGAGGAAACACCGTACACCTGGTGACCGTGTCAGCGTGCATGCGCCCGGCCCGCCACAGGAGTCACTAGTGCGCGATGGGACAAGGTCATCCCTGCCTGCCAAACCCTCCCCTAACCCGGACGACACTTGGCCAATTGTGCACCGCCCAATGGGTATCCCGGTCGCGGCCGGCTGCGACAGAGCCTGGACTCGTACCCAGAATCTCAAATGGCACAGCTAGCACTGCGATGCAGTGTCTTAGACCAGTGCGCCATTCGGGAGGCCCCTTCGCACCATATTCATGAAACTATCATATATCTACCTCTAACCCTCTTCCCACCTTTAGATCATAGATCCTAAGATGCCCAGGGAGGGGGTATTCCACCGAGGGGTCCCCATCCCCGTGCCACCCCTGGAAGTCCTGAAGCTGGGGGAACAGATGACCCAGGAGGCCCGGGAACACCTCTTCCTGGTTCTCTTCTTCGACAACAAGAGAACCTGGTCAGTACACTGTTTCTTCTCTTGATACTGTCTCTCTTTCTGTTATCTGTGTTTGTTTTTTCTCTCTCTTTCTCTCTTTGTTCCTACTCATTTTCTGCTTTCTCACTCCACTCAAACCTCTATCCCTCTCACACTCTGGTAGAGAAGTGGTGATTTGGAGGCCTCCCCTTCTACAGCTCAGGTTCTTACTCAGTAGAGGCAGCGGAAAACCCAGAATCAGAGTGTATCAGCAAACCTCTGGCTGTAGTCAACAACGTGCAGCTCAGCAGCTTTTCACTAAAGCATGTCAAATGGCTGTCTTCAAGTAGTACAAGAACAAAGGGAACTTTTCTTGACATATAAATGCAAGAAAGCAAAAAAAGCCATCGCTTGTCAGCTGAAGTGGGTCAGGAGTGGTTGATGAGGATGCTTTGCATGAGAACAAAGAGAGAAAAAAAACATTGTTTTAGGTCACAGCTCACACAGTAGTTACTATTATGTCTGCAGAAGCTACTACCCTGTACTGTATGTACCTGTGTGTGTGTTTCTGACCATGTCTGTAGGCAGTGGCTGCCGCGCTCTAAGCTGGTTCCTCTGGGGGTGGACCAGGAGCTGGACAAGGAGAAGATGCTTGAGGGAAGGAAGTCCAACATCCGCAAGTCAGTGCAGGTGGCCTACCACCGTGCCATGCAGCACCGCAACAAGGTCCAGGGAGACCCCAGCAGTGACACCAGCGACAGCGACTGAGCACACACGTCTTTGCTGGCCACCCGTTGTATTGATAGGTTATTATTTTCAGGTCTGTGTGTTGATTGATATACCCTGTGGCCTTGGAAAGCCATACCCCAGCACACAGTAGAATCAGTGTGCCGGTGTAACCTATTGGAAAGCACATGCAACATTCTCTCGTTCGTACGTACTTTGTTGAGACACAGTGGTATTTAATCTGAGATGTAAAATACAAAAAGGGTATTAAGAGGATGGAAGACAATGCTATGCCCAGAATCATGATGGAAAATTGTCCTTGTATGTGGTTGATATGAGTGTTTACCAGCTCCTGAAAAACAGGATCTGCAAACAGAGGCTTGTATTACACAAATATGCGCATGCACACTTGTATACAGTAAGGTCCAAAGTGATTGCCACCCTTGATAAAGATTAGCAAAAAAGACTGTATAAAATAAATCATACAAATACTCTGCTTTATTGTATGCAAAAATATGCAATACAATTCCTAATACAATTCCTCACAGAAAGAGATTTTGATGGTGGGGGTAAAAAGTATTGGCACCCCTATTTTCAATTCCTGACCTTATGAGGATAATGGCACTGAGCCTTTAGAAGTGTTTTATGAGATTGAAGAACACATTGGGAGAGATCTTATTTTATGTTCAATTGACATTCTTTGTGGCTTTTGATGTGTGCTTGGGGTTATTGTCTTGCTGGAAGATTCACTTGCAGCCAAGTTTCAGCCTCCAGAGGCAACCAGGTTTTTGGCTAAAATGTCCTAGTACTGGGTAAATTTGACCGTAACAAGGGCCCCAGGACCAGTGGAAGCAAAATAGCCCCATACAGTCGAAGATCCACCACCATATTTGACAGTAGGTATGGGGTTCTTTTCTGCTCACGCATCCTTATTTTGATGTCAAACCCACCACTAGTGTGCGTGGTTAAAGACCTCTATTTTACTCATCTATATCAAGGGTGCCAATCATTTTGAACCTGACTACATTCAAACAGGGAAATGCATACACACTCACACAAAGCTCTTCTCATAGGAAAATATACACATCCACACACCCCATTGTGTGCACTTATGGTTTGACAGTACCACTGGTACAGCAACCCCTCTTACCCCATGTCCAATCACGGCCCAATGGAGCACGGGGTTGGATGGCCAATGAACTGGTGCAAAGCATCTTCCTGCTATTTATTCCGTCTCCCAAGGACCTCCAGTCTTCTCTCCACTAGTCTAACTGAGCGTCTTCACAACATTAGATTGTGCAGTCGTTTCCTCTACTCTTCCGTATATGATTTTTTTTGTCGCCTCTGTTTACATCTCTTTTTGTTCTTGTCTGTTGTACAATTCTGGCTGCTGGTGAATAATGAGGACTAATGTGGATATGATAAAACACGCCAGCTTCACTGTCTGTTCTAGTCTCAGGCCAATGGCTTTAGAACTTTTATATATACAGATTACATAAGATAGAAGTTTAATAAAATAATTGAGTTTTGTACACCCTTGTTCTGGTCTGCTCTCTTTTGCCTGTTAATGTGTATGTGTGTACAACATTGCCGCATTTCCCTGTTAAGTTCCAAAGTTCTCTCAATCAAAATATTTTAGCAGAAGGCAGAAATCACATCTAGTCACATTTAATTACACGAGTACATACTTGATATTATACAAACAGTGGTGAACAGCAGGACCAGAGGGGTGTACGACAAAGCAGGATCAATGTGTTAGCCAGCTAACTATGATAAACAACCAGAAATAACTAGATTTTCTGGTTCATTATTAAGAACGATAAAGTTATGTTTTTAGTTTTGAATCAATTAGACCAAGCCCCTTTTAAGCTTGTTATTTCATTATATATAGGCAAGTTAGCGGACTAACTCCTTGATCCTGATTGTAGTATACCCCTCTGGGCTCTTATCTTGCTCCTCAACCTTCCTTTCCCTGTTGTAAGCAGGAAGTTAGAACATGTGGAATACCCCTGTGTGTTCTTCAATAGCCCTGTTCTTCCCTTCAGTGATTCTCAACCAGGATCATTAATGAGTGAGTGTACTTACCGCCATGCTTGACCTCCATCTCTAAATCTGACTGCCTTGTCACTCTCACACACTGACAACAAAACAATCTTCCTGCGGCCACTTGTGGGGGTGTTGAGTGAGATGGTATGAACAGGGTGTGTCAGGTGTTGAAATTGGACACAGTCAATGCTCTGGTGGCTTATTTTTCATCATGACTGCTGTCTGCAGAAGGAGGGTGTAACTGCCAGGACACAAAGACAGCACTCCGGTTCTGCAGGTTCCTAATCATGAAACCTAGATCCATCATAGGCCTACAGGACATACACACTGACAAGGTCTCATTTCACAAACGCACTTAATACTCTTACACATAATTACTGATTTATGTTGTGACACTATCACCTCCTGGTTGAAAACAGTAGATCCTATGAGTTATGTGAGACAATGTGTTTTTTCACTGTGGGGAATGGCAATGTAGAAAAATATATATTGAGTAAACATGCAACAACATGGTGGGCCCTGATGGTGAGAATTTCATGAATAGCAATGCTGGGGTGAATTTGATAAGAGACTGCATCTGTGAAGACAGATGACCCACTCTTCTAAAGATCTTTGTTTTCTGCCATAAATCCCCCACCCCTGTTTACAGTCATAGGGAGGATGAGTGGGAGCTGGAAGAACTGATAGATATCACCCAGTGATTTGGTCAGAGAACAAATGAGATGAAAGAGCTGTGTCGACACTGATGTTTTTTTTTCAGTTGACAGTTCATGAGTTCTTTGATATCTCTCTATGATCTCTCTAAGCAAACCCTGCTACTGTTTCCACAACAGTTCTCTCTGTACTATACCTATTGGACACATTTGTTGAGGTGGATGTTGAGGTAGTTGTGCCTCCAGAAAGTATTCATACCCCTTGACTTATTCCACATTAAATTACTACACAATAATTCCACAACATTTTTGTTGTGCCTGAATTGCAAATGGATTCAATTGTTGTTGTTTTCTCTCACCCATACACATACAATAACCCATAATGACGAAGTGAAAACCTGGCTTTAGAAATGTTAGCAAATTTAGTGAAAAAGAAATACCGATATATCTCATTTACATACTGTAAGTATTCACACCCTTGATTGAGTCAATACATGTTAGAATCACCTTGGGAGCGATTACAGCTGTGAGTCTTTCTGGATAAGTCTAAGAGCTTCATACACCTGGATTGTGCAACATTTGTCCATTATTATTTTCAACATTCTTGAAGCTCTGTCAAATTGGTTGTTGCCATAGATTTTTAAGTAGATTTAAGTCAAAACTGTAACTTGGCCACTCAGGAACCTTCACTGTCTTCTCCAGTGTATATATGGCCTTGTGTTTTAGGTTTTCTTTTTATCCCCCCAGAAAACTCCCTAGTTCTTGCCGACTACAAGCATACCCATAACATGATGCAGCCACCAACATGCTTGAAAATATGAGGAGTGGCCTCCCAAGTGAAGAGTGGCCTCCCAGTCTAAGGCCCAGTCTATTTGCTCATTGCGCTCTAGCGACTCCTTGTGTCGGGCCGGGCCCTTCCGGGCTGCCCTCGGTTGTCAGGTGAACAGTGTTTCCTCCAACACATTAGTGCAGCTGGCTTCCGGGTTAAGCGGGTGGGTGTTAAGAAGCACAGTTTGGCGGGTCATGTTTCAGAGGTCGCATGACTTGACCTTCGCCTCCCAAGCCCCTATAAATATATATATTCTCACAAATATGAAGAGTGGTACTCTGTGATGCTTTGGATTTGCCCCAAACATATCTTTATATCATTTTATATTTATTTGTATTTTTAAAAAGTAGATCAGCTTTAATATTGCAACTTCCATTGATGGCAATGTAATTGTCTGCATCACTGTAACGATGTGCGCTGAGTGTCGGGAAGCAAGTTCAGGGAGTGAGTGATTTAATCAATAAATGAAACATAATACAAAACCAGAAACATGAAAAATGTACAGACATGAAACAGAAACAATAATGTCTGGGGAAGGAACCAAAGGGAGTGACATATATAGGGAAGGTAATCAAGGAGGTGATGGAGTCCAAGTTGACTGTCATGAGGCACTGGTGCGCTTGATGATGGTGACAGGTGTGTGGGATAATCAGCAGCCTGATGACCTAGAGGACTGAGAGGGAGCACACGTGACATTCACTTCCAATCCTCCATATATTTTCTGGCAAATATATATATACACATATAAATACATACATACAAATACATATATTTTAAATATATATATATATACATACATACATACATACACACACATATAAATACATACATATACACATCTTTTTTTATTAGATATTCCTTTTATTACCCTCCAACCCTCCCCCAATTGGAGCAAACTAGTGAACGCTTAGACCTTTATTTCCAGCTTAAACATAATATATGCATTTGATGGACACAGTCTATTTTACAATAGTTTGTTTTTAACCCTCTACCCTCAACCTATCCCATATATTTATGATGTACATCCGGTTTGATTTCTATTTGCCTTATCTTTCAAATTGTGCTCTTTCAAAAAAAGTTAACCTATATACAGGTACGTTTTATGGCATTAGTTATCTTGTTTTTAGTCCCAACCTTCAGCTCCATTAAACCCTTCCCATCTATCACTTAACACCATCCATATTGGATTTCTATTTGCCATATACTTTTCAACTGTGCTGTTTCACAAAAGTTCTGAACCTTTCTATTCTCATTGTTGCGACAGACTGCAAATTGAAATGAACAATTCTTGCTAAAAGTATAGTATTGATTGATTGACTATGACTTTTCAGATCACCCAGTAGTGCTATCTGCAGCGTTAGCTCCAGGTAAATATTGCAATTCTTCAGCCATTCATTGACCTGTGACCAAAAACAAGCTACGTATGGACAAGTATCAAAACAACTGCTCTTGTGAGGACAGATGCTGGGAGACGAGAAGCAAGTACAGGGAGTGAACATTTAATAAATAACAGACAGCGTCTGGACAGGGTGAACAAAACGGCATTAATGCAGACACGGGGAAGAAACTGAGGAAGTGACAGATATAGGGGAGGCAATCAATAAAGTAATAGTCCAGGTGAGTCCCATGAAGTTCTGGTGCGCATAACGATGGTGACAGGTGTGCGTAATGATGGGCCGCCTGGAGCACTCGAGCACCAGAGAGGGGGAGCGGGTGCAGGCGTGACAGATCTAATGATTCTGCCTCTTCGCAGCAAAATCTGCAGAGCTGGGAATGTTGTATTCCTCATATAAATAACATTATGTTGGTTGCAAGAATTCTGAAAAATAATTTAAATTGAACAATTTCAAGTTTTGAATCCGGTGTCGTTTTGCATATCAGTTCATAAACCATGTGCCATGGAATCGGTACGTCAAAAATCTCTATCCAACTATTTTGCATTATACATGGCATAGCTGTCAATATTTTGGTAGTTACATTTTTTGGGTTGTTAATTGGATAGAGCAGACATGTCCATATGTTTTAGTTCGCTGCATGTATGACATATCTCCACCAGTCGTATTTATGATATCATTTACGAATATTATACTTTTCTTATTTTTTTTTACATTTAAAAAAATTATGCTTTTTTAACAATTAGTATATTTGAGTTTAACCACAATATTCATGTATTTATTTTGGGATATGTATACCGAGTATATCAACATCACCATCAGATAATTTAATTGGTAAACCACATGGTAAAATAAAAGTTGTATTTTTTTGTAATCCAATACGTAATATAATACACTATAATTTGGTTGTAATCCAGAGAGGTTAGAATGTTTATCTAGATCCTCTATGAGGCTGTGGAGGGATCCAAGTTGTGGATTTAAAAGAACATGGATCGTCAGCGTACAATGACACCTTTGTTTTTAAGCCCTGTATTTCTAGTCTCTTGATATTATTGTTGGATCTGATTTTAATAGCTAACATTTCAATGGCCATAATAAATAGATATGCCAATAGTGGACAACCTTGTTTTACTCCTCTTGACAGTTTAAAACTTTCTGAGATGTAGCCATTATTTGCTATTTTACACCTAGGGTTACTGTACACGATTTTAATCTATTTTTATAAGAGATTCTCCAAAATTGAAATGTTCAAGGCATTTATATATAAACCCCAGTCGTACTTTATCAAAAGCCTTTTCAAAGTCCGCTATGAATAGCAGGCCTGGTTTACCAATAGTGTTCTATTGTTTCCAGTACTTGTCTTATATTATCTTTAATGTATCATCCATGTAAAAAATCTGTCTGATTAGAATTAACAATACCTTTTTAATTCTATGTGCTATACATTTTGCAAGAATTTTTGCATCACAACACTGAAGTGTAAGGAGCCTCCAATTTTTTAAATGGACTGGATCTTTATATTTCCCACTTGCATCCTGTTTCAGTAATAATGAAATCAGACCTTCTTGTTGAGAGTCTGATAATCTACCATTTACATAGGAGTGGTTAAACATGCTAATGACGGTCCTCTGAGTATATCAAAAAAAGGTTAGGTATACCTCAACTGATATGCCATCCAGCCCTGGAGTTTTCCCAGATTTAAAGGCTTGAATTGGATCAAAAAGTTCCTCCTCTCTAATTTCACCTTCAAATGAGTTTTTCTGTATGGCTGTTCATTTTACATTATTAATATAAAAAAAATCCATACTGTACAATTAGCTTCGGTTAGAGGAGATGGAGGAGACTGAAACAAAAACGTATGCTTAAAGTACTTTGCTTCCTTTTCAAAATATAATTTGGTGACTCATAGGTGACTCCATCATTTGTAACAAGTTTCAGTAAATTATTTTTGGTCGCATTTCGATGTTGAAGATAAAAAAAATATTCGGTGCATTTTTCCCCATATTCCATCCAGTTTGCTTTATTATTATAATATATTACACTGTTTAAAAAGTTCCTCTATTTCTTTTTGATTTCCTCTAACTTACTCTGAGCCTCTATGGTACAGTTTTATTGCTATCTACTGCATCTGTTCTGTTAGACCTTATTTTTCCCTTGTTAGTATGGACTCCTTTGACTTAAATTGCTTTTGTTTTATAGATGAGTACTGAATTGCATGTCCCATACAATAATCAGATTTGCTGTACCTAAGTTGTCATAAAAATGATGTTATAAATTCCTCTGTCCTAGTTAAAAACATGTTATCATCCAATAGGCTTTGATTAAATGTCCAATATCCTTGCCCACGTGGAAATCCAGTAACAGTCATGTATATGCCAATTATCTGATGGTCTGACCGCATTCTATCCCCTATCAGCACTTCTTTCACTTTTGGTGCCAAAGAGAATGACATAAGAAAGTAGTCAAGATGACTAACTTGATTGAGCCTCCACCATGTATATCTCACTAGGTCAGGAAATTAAACCTCCTCCATATATATCTCACTAGGTCAGGATATTAAACCTCCTCCATGTATATGTCACTAGGTCAGGTTATTAAACCTCTGCCATGTATATCTCACTAGGTCAGGATATTTAATCCTCCATATATCCACAACATTCATGATTTCCTGTATTATAATCTCCCACCATAATAATAGTCTTGTGTTGCTTGCAGGGTTGATAATTTATTATATATATTTTCAAAGAAGCGTGGCTCATCATTATTTGGTTCGTAAAGGTTAATGAGCCATATCTGTTTATGGTCCAATAACATATATTAAATCAACCTACCATGTGGATCTGTTTGGACAATCTGCACAATCAGATCAAAATGATTATTAATTAATATCGTCACCCCTTTTGAGTTTCTTTGCCCATGGGAGAAGTATATTTCATCCCCCCCAGTCCATTTTTCACTCACCTTCATCTAACATTGTTGTAAGAGTTTTCTGTAAACAGTACAATGCATGTTTTGGAATATTTGTATTCTGTACAGGCTTCTTTTCACTCTATCATTTAGGTTAGTATTGTGGAGTAACTACAATGTTGTTGATCCATCCTTAGTTTTGTCCTGTCACAGACATTAAACTCTCTAACTCTTTAAAGTCACCATTTGCTTCATGGTGAAATCCCTGAGCAGTTTCCATCCTCTCCGGTGACTGAGTTAGGAAGGACAATTGTATCTTTGTAGTGACTGGGTGTATTGATACACCATCTAAAGTGTAACTAATAACTTCACCATGCTCAAAGGGATATTCAATGTCTACTTTTTAATTTTTACCCATCTACCAATAGGTGGCCTTCTTTGTGAGGCATTGGAAAATCCCCCTGGTCTTTGTAGTTGAATCAGTGTTTGAAATTCACTGCTCGACTGAGGGACGTTGCAGATAATTGTATGTGTGGGGTACAAAGATAGTATAGTTTTTCAAATAATGTTAAACACTATTATTGAACACAGACTCCATGCAACTTATTATGCGACTTGTTAAGCAAATGTTTACTCCAGAACGTATTTCGACTTGCCATAACAAAGGGTTTGAATACTTAGACTCAAGAAATATCACCCTTTCATTTGTTATAAATTTGTAAAAAAATATATATATATACTTTGACATTATGGGTATTGTGTGTAAGCCAGTGACAATTTAATAAATGTTTAATTCAGCTTGTAACACCACGAAATGTGGAAAAAGTCAAGGGGTGTAAATACTTGCTGAAGGCACTGTACGTTTGTTGATCCCTCATAGTGTTAAGGAGATGTAAATGAGTCAGAGAGGGTACAGGACATCCTGTTACTTCTTACAGGCAGAATGTGTGTATGTGTGGACGTGTTTGACTATACTTGTGGGGACCAGAAATCTGTGTGTGTGTGTGTGTGTGTATACACTGACGTAGCGCAGATTGTAAAATTAATTTTCTACGTAACAGCATACTATTCAGTTAACCAATATATATTTTATATATACAGTATTTAACAGGTAGCCTATTTATATTAGGCTACACATTGGAACCCGGACTCACTATCTGGGGTATCCGTCTCATCATTCAGAGACTATTCACAGAAGGAGGAAAGTTACTCTCACTAGAGGAACAGTCACTACACTCTTAGAAAAAAAGGCTTCCAAAGGGATTCTTTGGCTTTTTATATCCAAGTAGAACTCTTTTGCATTCCATATAGAAACCTCTGTGTAAAAGATTCTACTCAAAAGGGCTTGACCTAGAACCAGAAAGTGTTCTTCAAAGATTTCTCCTATGGGAACAGCTGAAGAATCATTTTATGTTCTAAGAATGTATTCCCAAGGCCATTGCCAGGCCCAGGCAGTGCAGCCTTGTCTCATAGACGAGACGTAATATAGTAAATGTAAATCCGGGACACACAAATTAGTATGATATGGTTACATAAAACAAAAGATTTCCTGGTTGTCACAAGACAAGCAAGTATAGTGTAAAGAATTGTACCATCTAAACCGTTGTGAAATATATTTTCGATAACCAAAAATATTGTATTTTCATCTGTTTGAAGCTGGTGTGCAGAACTGAAAGTAAATTATGCAAAAACTAAACTTAAGAATGGGAAGCATAGAAATAGCACACATTGAACAGATCTACCGCTTCTTAGACTTGCGTTCAATGAGAATGAGAGATCTATAATGCACATTTCTATGTGAATTTGGTCAGGTCTCCTGTTGGGGAATAATCAGAATTAGTTGGTAACATAGGTAAGATGTTTTATATTCATTATATGTTTGTGAGTTACTTCTCATCAGAATGTCTATTTTTGTATAATACTGTGGGCAGGTTGCAGTTCTGTTCTCTGTCATGGGGCATGTTATTTGAGCCGCAGAGAGGGGAGGGGTCAAGATTGTCTTCATATGTAAACATATCTTTTAAATCAATTATCTCTTGGCTCCACAATGTCTGTGTGCCAGTCAATGTGTCTCTGTGATCTTGTCAAGGAGGGGGTATTTGATATATGCCTGTTGATAGGTTTTGTTTTATGGTTCTGAGAGTGAGAAAAGAACAAAGCTGAACGATAATTTATGGCCAATGCTGTCTGGCTATGTGTGTCTTTGCTATAAAGGATCTCAGTTGCAATGTGTAAAGGACTCTCAGAGAATTCATTGATAGACACTGAATTGATCTGAGAGTCACAGGGTTGTGATGGAGCTCATATAATTAAAGATGGACTTTATGATAACTCTGACTTGTGCGTGGTTTGCTCTCATGATTTGGTAAATACAGGAAATTTCCACGACACTCCTAAAAAGTAATATATTACAGTGTTAAAGCAAAAACGAAAGTAGGATGGTTGGTCAGGGTGGATGGGTACGTATATAAATGCTAATTAGGTTGCGTCTTCAAATCACATCACCAACAACTTTAGAATTGTAGCTAATTAGCAACGTTGCAACTACTTACTACTTTTTAGCTGCTTTGCAACTACTTAGCATGTTAGCTAACCCTTCCCATTAACAGTTTAACATAACTCCTAACCTTAACCCTTAACCCCTAACCTAGCTAAAGTTAGTGTTAGCCACCTAGCTAGCGTTAGCCACCTAGCTAACGTTAGTGACAACAAATTGAAATTCGTAACATATCATAGCATGGAGCCCCAGGCCGAGGAAGATTTACATTTCTTTTGTGTTTCTTCCATTTGCGAATAATCACACCAACTGTTGTCACCTTCTCACCAAGCTGCTTGGCGATGGTCTTGTAGCCCATTCCAGCCTTGTGTAGGTCTACAATCTTGTCCCTGACTTCCTTGGAGAGCTCTTTGGTCTTGGCCATGGTGGAGAGTTTGGAATCTGATTGATTGATTGCTTCTGTGGACAGGTGTCTTTTATACATGTAACAAACTGAGATAAGGAGCACTCCCTTTAAGAGTGTGCTCCTAATCTCAGTTCGTTACCTGTATAAAAGACACCTGGGAGCCAGAAATCTTTCTGATGGAGAGGGGGTCAAATACTTATTTCCCTCATTAAAATGCAAATCAATTTATAACATTTTTGACATGCGTTTTTCTGGATTTTTTTGTTGTTATTCTGTCTCTCACTGTTCAAATAAACCTACCATTAAAATTATAGACGGATCATTTCTTTGTCAGTAGGCAACGTACAAAATCAGCAGCAGATCAAATACTTTTTTCCCTCACTGTAATGTACGGATTGCAGTTCATAGCATATTGTAGGAATTGCAATTCGTAACATATCATATAAAATGGATGATGGAAACCACAAATGAATACATAACATACAAAACGTAACATATGATACTAATTGTGGTGTCCCAAATTTACATTTACTATGTTACGTGGGTGGCTGCTAGTGCTAGATGCTACATAAGTAGGTCGACTAGCTTTTTGCAGTGTTTTTGTGCATCACTTGGTCTTGCCTTTTGTTTCTCCATCTTGAACAACGCACTCACTCTCCATCCAAATCTGACCTGATTCACCTAACCTTTTTTTTTACTGCTGCCAGCGCCGCTCAGAAATAAAGTAATTAGATGCCACTCAGTGCCCAGTTTATTAGGTACACCACCCTATTCACAAAATGGCTCGCTCCTACACATACGTGGTCATGGCTTGCTATATAAAGCAGGCACACAGGCATCAAGGCATTCAGTTACTGTTCGATTGAATGTCGTATGATCGTTTGTGCTCAGAAATGTCTGGCCTCCAAGGCTTTTCACGCATGACAGTGTCTATGGTTCACAGAGAATGGTGTGACAAACAAAAAACATCCAGTCAGCGGCAGTCCTGTGGGTTTAAACAGCTCCTTGATGAGAAGTCTATGGAGAACGGCAAAATAATTGTGCAAGCTAACAGGCATACCATAAACGGGCAAATAATGGTGCAGTACAACAGTGGTGTGCAGAATGACATCTTGGAATGCACAACTGGTTGGTCTTTGTCACAGATGGGCTATTGCAGCAGATGACCACACCTGTTCCTTTCCTATCGAGCTAAAAACAAGAAGGAAGCGGCTCCAGTGGGCACGCAATCACCAACCGTGGACAATTTAGGAGTGAAAAACATTGCCTGGTTTGACATATCCCGGTTCCAGTTGCGTCATGGCAGAGTCCGTTTTTGGAGTAAACAGTATGGCCCCATCCTGCATTGTGTCAATGGTACAGGCTGGTGCCGGGGGTGTAATGGTGTGGGGAATGTTTTCCTGGTACACATTAAGTCCTTTGATACCAATTGAGCAACGTTTCCATGCCCTGAAGAATAAATACAGTCTGTTCCAGAGGCAAAGGGAGGTCCAACCCTCTACTAGATGGGTGTACCTAATAAACTATTGTCTGACTGACTTGCATACTACCCATGTAGATTGGACAATACAAACACTTTGCTTGCTACATGTGGAAATAATTTTCAAAAATTATTTGACATTTCAATGCTTTCTACAGTTGTGTCAAGTTGTCTGAATGTCCTTTGGGTGGTGAATCATTTTGATTCACACAGGAAACTGTTGAGCCTTAAAACCCCAGCAGCATTGCTGTTCTTGACACAAATCAGTTTGCCTTGCACCTACTTTTTTGTCATTTAGCAGACACTCTTTTCTGGAGCAACTTACAGTAGTGAATGCATTATTTTCCTACTGGTCTCTCATGGGAATTGAACCCACAACCCTGGCATTGCAAGTGCTATGCTCTACCAACTGAACCACACGAGACATGCACTTAAGTCTTTTGATCTTTTGTCTTGCCAACTCACCCTCTGAATTGCACACATACACAATGTCTTAATTGACACAAGGCTTAAAACTGTTTCTTTAACCTGTCCCCTCCCCTTCAACTACATTGATTGCAGTTAATTTAACAAGTGAAATCACTGTACGTGTGTGTGTGTGTGTGTGTGTGTGTGTGTGTGTGTGTGTGTGTGTGTGTGTGTGTGTGTGTGTGTGTGTGTGTGTGTGTGTGTGTGTGTGTGTGTGTGTGTGTGTGTGTGTGTGTGTGTGTGTGTGTGTGTGTGTGTGTGTGTGTGTGTGTGTGTGGTGTCCTCGAGGGCACAGAAGGGATGGAGGTAAAACGCATGAAGTCTCTTTAAGGAGGATGTATCTGTTCAGGGTTTTTACCCTCTGTAAAACACACACACAAAGACACATATTGTGAGAATTAGCACCTTGAACTCATAATGAAACCTTGACCCAGTTAGAGAGCCCACTTACCGTCAACTACATTCAACAATTTCTGAGCATTATAGTGTGTGTGTGTGTGTGTGTGTGTGTGTGTGTTTGAGAGAGATATTGCACAACTGACAAACTTTCCACCACGTCTGACACATGGATACACATATACAGACAGACTTACTGTATAATAACATGAATATTACCCTATCCAAATAACCAAGGCTGTTCAAAGTCCATAACTGAATTTACACATTTCAGAGGTCCTTCCCCTAGCTTTGTAGGATGTGAATAGAGACCGTTTTGAATAGAATCCAACAATAGCAATACAATAATCGTTTTGTGGTGAAGAGGAATAGATGTGACCTGATAATAGCCTATAAACATTACGGAATCAGATATCTCACTAATCTACCGCTGTTAACGCTATCTTTACACCACTGAGAAGTTTTTCAGATTCGTCCTGGGTTCAAATATATGCATACTCAGAGTATTTGAGTATTTTCAAATAATATGGTCCGAATCAACTACTTCTGTTGGAAGTATTTTACCATTTAAAAAAATGTATAGGCCTAGCATAGGCTACTATTTGAATTATTTTCAAATACTTATTTCCAAATACATTATTTCAAATACCAGGCAGACCTGGGTTAATACAATATTTGCATTTGAGTAAGTTCAAATACATGCCAATATTTGCTAAGTGTTATTTTAAAATACATTCTA
Source organism: Oncorhynchus masou masou (assembly GCF_036934945.1). NCBI lineage: Eukaryota > Metazoa > Chordata > Actinopteri > Salmoniformes > Salmonidae > Oncorhynchus > Oncorhynchus masou. The sequence continues at coordinate 46,578,868 of NC_088229.1, read as the reverse complement.
ATATTCAACTACTTGTATTTTCAAGTATTTCCAAATGTCTTCGAAAGTAATTGAAATACTAAAAATAGTAGGCCTCAACACTAACTGTGCAGCGGACTGCAATATTTATGCAGCAAACATTTCCGTCCTTCCCGCAGTTAAATAAACTGTTCTTTCTCAGTATACTCTGACTATTATTTCCTTACTGTTAGTTAAAGCAAACTTCACACTCTCGGCAATCCAAGACGTAGAGCAGCAACAGTACTAGCTTGAACATTTGGCTAGTTCGTTTTGCATGGCCCGATGCCCCGGGAGTGGAGATTTCTCTTAAGGACCAATGGAACGGTCCGCCTAACCGGGGCACCGGGCAATACAAAACGTATTCGCCCAATGGTATACTGTGGGAGGTAACTACTGATGTAACCTGTCTGTCTGGAGTAGGCGACTGGAGAGGTGGAGCTGTATGTTGTAAACTAGCCAGCGATTACGCACTCTCCCAAGACACAATTTAACTCGCAGGGAACTATTCGATCAGTTCTTAGGAACATACAAGAACAACATGGCACTGGAACATAACATGTTGGCCTACCTACTTTTCAGTTGTATTGAATTACATTTATTTGGTTTTGAAATGCACTCTGTAGTGTAAACATGTATGTATGTTTACATGTATGTTTACACTACATCCCACTGGATTTTGCGTTTGTCGGCTGCCTGAGCGTTGTTCTAGCAACGTCGGATACAATGTGACTTTTCCAAGTGTCTCTGGTGTCAGTACTGATCAATGTTCATGATGAGTTGCGGAAATGAACCAGCACGTGCTGTGCTCCTGTTGTGTTTGCTGCTGCTCCTGCACGCCGCGGAGGAGAAACCACGCGCTAAACTAACTGTCACCGAGGTAAAGGAATGAATCATACCATCTTTGATGTTAATCTTCATGGAGATAATGTAACTAATAAGCAATGGAGACATTATACTCAGACTGTAGCCTATCGATAATGGAAATTATGTATTGAAAATGCATTAGGCTATGTGAACCTGCATCAATATTCACTTCACATGTCAATAACAAACTCAACACAGCCATGCTCTGTTTCTTCTCCTTCTTCCTTTCCCTGTCTCCTCCACTTTATCCATAGATTCAACACCATAATGGTAAGTGTTAATTTAGTCCATGGTCCCCTTGGAGAGCTGATCTTATACACAATATGAAGAGGAACAGTTTATTTGGAATTGAGACTTCACGTGGACATTTTACTCCATATGTTGTACAGTTTTGAATGTTCTGTGGCATTTGTTTTTTCTATAGGTTCCACCTGGAACTTGGAGAGTCTTCCCCAGCTGAGTTTGTCCACCTTCCGGTTCTCTCCATCACAAGGCTCCTGTTCTGCTTGTGTCCATGTCCGTGTCAGAATGAAAGCTGCAGGTAAGGCCTTGAACTCTGTCTCCCATCCACAAACAATCACACTCTCCACATCATCCTCTTCCACGTCAGAACCTTCTTCCAGCTTACTTTTATCCAGTCTTCATCTCAGTCTCCCTTTCTCTGACCTTGTGTTTGTTGTCCCCCATGATGAAATTGGGTAGGGGACTATGGATTTGTCTCTGTATGTTAGTACATTAGTCACACACGATATCTCAGACACCAGTGGCCTGATGTTTGATAAAACTTGGGTGAATGATGCATCTTGTTATAGAGATCCAGCATTTACAAAATTACACTGATTGTCCAGATGGTGGCGGTATAACAAGAGATTGAAAATGCTAACTTTGTCAGGTCATGCCCCTCATCCTGTTTTGACCTAAAAGTCATGCAATTTGGTACATAGGTCCCTCTCCTCAGGGACCCCATAAGACTCAACATATGCAAGAACATTCATATCAACCACACAGTGGCTCTATAACGGGCACATGTTTATATCGCTTGATCTGTTTGAAATTTGGCACATATGCTCAGGAATATTAGTCTAGCCAACCCATGCAATATCTCAGACACCACTGGCCCGATTTAGACGAATGAATGATGCGTCTTGCCATTAGAGGTCCAGCATTTACAAAATCACATGTTATTGACCCAAAGGGTGGGCGCTATGACTTTCTCTTGTTCTACCTTTACTGCCACGATTCCTTAATCTGTCCTCTGTTTTTCCTCTCTAGACTTTACTGGGACACTGACTATTACCTACCTGGAGCTGTCAACTAGTACTCACAGAATCATCTCCATAGAAAATGTCAAAAATCGCACTTTACAGGTAACAACAACTCTTCATTCCACTGACCAGTGAATATTCCTTAGCTACCAAAGTTATCAGCTGGATAGGATAGATGGATACAATTAAGTTCACTTTCTTACCCTCTTATCTATTAATTGTCCCCCACGATGAAATCGTGGAGGGGACTGTGGATCTATCTCCATCAGTTAGTGCGTTCGTACGTTAGTCACACACGATATCTGTGACGGTACTGGTCTGAATTTGATTAAACTTGGGTGAATGATGCGTCTTGCCATAGAGATCTGTCATTTACAAAATTACACTGATTTCCCAAGGGGGGCCCTGCATCATTTGTGGGGAATAACATGTTGACTGTTGCCTTGTTTTTATTTTAAGTGGAGAGGCCCGCTTCCATTCAACGGAGGAAAGACCAAAATCAAACGTTTACGTCTCCATAATATTGGCCATCAAATTTTGGTAAGATCTGATATTTTCATGCGCGCACACATTAAAACAGGTGAACGTGTGTTTCTGATAATGGTGCTGTGTCTCTGCTGCCCGCCAGTGGGAGTTGGTGTATGACTGTTTCCCGGCCGATGCAGGGCGACAAGTGTATGTGTCTTTGTCCTCCAAACCAAAGAGAGAAGACAGGTACATCGTACAAGACATCTGTCCAGGTAATGAATCTCAAAACCTAACCTTCCACATCCATCACTTTTCCCCTTACCTCATGTGATCAAAATGACGTAATAATTTATTACATTTCTATAGTCATTTTGCATACTATGACTCTGTCTGTGGTGATTCAGATCCAGTGCCGGAGTTTGACCTGTTTGTTGATGAGCTGGCTCGATCCCTCACTGTAACTGTAGCCACTGGGGACCACATGTACCAGCCGGCTCTCTCACCTGAAGTGTACACCAGGCTGTGCTACAGACAGACAGACTCAGAATGCTCCAACCTTTCTCCTCTTACCACTGTAAGTCCATTGTGTGTGTGTGTAGACGTGTTTCAAAAGGTGAAAGTTGTGTACAAAGATGTATATAATTTGTTTATGGATAACGTATGTTTTCACCAGATTGACACCAATCAGGCATTGTCAGTGACTCTCAGGTTCCCCTACCTGCTTCGCTGTGTCTGTGTACAGGTAAGGTCTCACTCGACTACATATCAGATAATGTGCAATGGACAGTGACATTGCTGCATGGCTCAAACTATGTCCCATGTAAGTGTCCTTTTACTTGTCTTGTCTGTTTGTATGTCTGCCTGCTACAGGTATATTACACACACCTGGATGCAAGGCGAACCACAGTTTGCCCATTTGTGAACAGCTCATTAGGTGGTGAGTATTCGTGTTTTTTTTTAATGTCTCTTAGACTTGTGTGAGATGCAGTAGTTGATGATTAGCTTCAGTTACCTGTAAATTGCCCTGTGAATCTGATCTGGGAAACCAGGGGCTTTCTGCTGGATCTATTATTATTATTGTGAGTCACAGATAAACCAGCAGAGCATGCAGTTCTTAGAGACTGAAGTCATCTTGGTGCATTCACTCCTCACACTACTATCTGTAATAATGCACTGTCTGTGTGTTATTTGAAGAGGGCAGAGATGTGTGGCGCTCCAGTTTTGTGACTCTGTATGGTGAGTTGGGTTCCAACCTGGCATGGAGTTCCCCGTGTCCTGCTGCTTACCTGAAGCTCTCTGCCTCCCTCTGCTGGCAACACCAGAGAAACACATCCCACTGCACTCCCATCTTCAACTCCACACTGGAGGACATAGTGGAGAAGAGAGATCTGGTAAGGGTTGGTGATTACTATGATGATGAAGAGGAGGATAATAATGATGAATATTCCCTTCCCTCTCCCTTTGACAGAAATATAATGTTTCTGCTGTGGATAAACACCCTCAGATGTGTGTGCAGGTAAGACTGTGAGCCGATACATGTATAATATCAACAGTTAACTGTATAGTACATGTGGGTTTCAGTCGCTCATGTTCTCATGTCTCTCCTCTGTAGTTGTCCTTCAGAAGCAGTTTTGATGTCCACTGTCCATTCCTGCCAGGTGAGAGACCACAAGACCGCAGTGATATGAATACTGTGCTTGATATTGTTATTTTTTTAACCTTTTATTTAACTACACAAGTCAGTTAAGAACAAATTCTTATTTACAATGACGGCCTACCCCGGCCAAACCCAGACGACGCTGGGCCAATTATGCGCCACCCTATGGGACTCCCAGTCACGGCCAATTATGATACAGCCTGGATTCAAATCTGTAGTGACACCTCAAGCATTGAGATGCAGTGCCTTTAGACCGCTGCGCCACTCGGGAGCTCATAAACACATCTTCTGTGCCACTAAGAGCGGTAAAACTCCATACCACTTTTAGTCTACCCAAATGCATGCAAGACCCTCCCTTCGGCAAATCCGACCATGAGTCTATAAACCCTTCTTTCTGATTCCAAACAAACGCTCAAACAGGAAGTACCATCCGACCCGAGGCTACAATACTATTTTGCTAATACAGACTGGAATAAGTTCCGGGGATCAACCGATAGCATTGAGGAGTTTACCACATCAGTCACGGGCTTCATCAATAAGTGCATAGACGATGTCGTTCCCAGAGACTTGGCCGTGTGGTGCCAGGACAACAACCTCTACCTCAACGTCAGCAAAACCAAGAAGCTTATCGTGAACTACAGGAGAAGGGTTCCTTAAAATGTTATACAGCTGGGCCCCAGTCTTATGCTAAATAGCCATAAGACTGCTAAATGGTTAATTAAATGGTTCATCACTCCAGAGAACGTGTTTCCACTGCTCCAGAGTCCAATGGCGATGAGCTTTACACCACTCCAGCCAACGCTTGGCATTGCGCATGGTGATTTTAGGCTTGTGTGCTGCTGCTCGGCCATGGAAACCCATTTCATGAAACTCCTGACTAACAGTTCTTGTCCTGACATTGTTTCCAGAGGCAGTTTGGAACTCGATAGTGAGTGTTGCAACTGAAGACAGGCGATTTTTAAGCGCTATGCGCTTCAGCACTCAGCGGTACTGTTCTGTGAGCTTGTGTGTTCTATCACTTTGTGGCTGAGAAGTTGTTGCTCCTAGACGTTTCCACTTCACAATAACAGCATTTACAGTTGACCGGGGCAGCTCTAGCTGGGCAGAAATTTGATGAACTGACTTGTTGGCATCCTATGACAGTGCCATGTTTGAAAGTCACTGAGCTCTTCAGTAAGGCCATTCCACTGCCAATGATTGTCTATGGAGATTGCATGGTTGTGCTCGATTTAAAAATATATGTTTTATACACCTGTCAGCAAAGGGTGTGGCTGAAATAGCCTAATCCACTAATTTGAAGGGATGTCCACATACTTTTGAATATGTAGTTTATCTACCTCAAATTCCTGGTACTGTATATAGTTTAATTCCTCTTGTGTTACTATTTGTATGTATTTATTTATTTATATATATATTTCATTGTAACAGTAAAGTCTACATCCATTTCGCGCATATGACCGATAAAATGTGATTTGAACATCTCTCCTTCCTTCCCTCAGGTATGTCTAAGTGGGAGGCATATGTTGGTCCTGGTTCACAGAGTCTCCGTGTCTATCTCACTTCCACTATCACAGCATCCTTTGCTGCTCAACTCTGTGTATGGCAGGACAAGGGATGTGTGTCCAGAGGAGCTATCTACTTAGTAAACATGGTAAGGTAAGAAGACACTGTTACCGTATTCTAGAGCTGTAGACACTGGTCCATGCTGTTAAGAGTGCAGTTTTCTGTTGTACAGGGTGGGGGGACCAGAGAGACACAGCTGAACCTGCCCTTATCCTTCCTAACTGAGAGACTATGTGTGCAGGTATGACCTAACTATGAATGTTTTTTGTATTATGTGAAAGGATATCTTACCTTACTTTGACTTTCTTTTCATTTCACGCTCTCTTTAACTCTCTGAAGGTGTGGCGGTCAGATCCTCCACAGTATGGGAGGAGAATACTCTGTCCTGACTGTGAGTTCTCTCTCTCTCACACACACACACACATTCACACACACACACACACACACACACACACACACACACACACACACACACACACACACACACACACATTCACACACACCTTCCAGCACTTATAAGTAGTATCCTCATATGACTTCTCAGATTCCCACAGGAGATGGGGTCTCTATGCTGTTGCAGCCTTGACACTTCTGGTTACTGTGGCAATGCTGGGACGCCTCATCCACTATGTGACCAAGAATGGAGTCACAGGTCAGTTTTTTGTAGCCCCTTGTGTCCTCAGTCATATTATATTGCATTAACACTGTTTGCAATATTATGTACTGTTTTTGACCTACTTGTCTGCTCTTTGTATCACCTTATCCTTCAAACCTAATTTAATCCACATTTGATTTGATCCCAAAGGCTTAATGGCCATCAGTACAATAATAGAGAAATCAAGCAATAACTTACAATCATTTCCAATCATTTTTTTTGTCTCATCCCCGTAACCCTCTCCTTTGTGTGTGTGTGTCTGCCTCGCCCCTTCTCTCGCTCCCTGCAGGTTGGCTGTTCATCCAGAGGCCTGTGTTGTTGGTGCGTTCCTCAGAGCTGTCAACCCATGTGTCTCCCGTGTGTGCTTTGGCCTCCATTCTACAGGTAGAGCTGTGTGCTGACGTGCGCATGGCTCTGTGGGTCCAGATCTCCAATGGGGATGGTCCTGGGGCTATGGAGAGGTCTGGGGCTGGTGTGGCTGAGCTGGGCCCTGTGCCCTGGATGTATGGACAGTGGGAGGCAGTCAGAGAGGCAGGAGGCCGGGTGCTGATCATATGGAGCCCAGAGGCTAAGGAGTCCTACAAGAGCTGGAGAGAAGAGCGAGATGGAGGGAATAGGAGAGATGGGAAAAAGATAGGAGGGAGTAAAGGAGAGGAGATGCGACAAGGGGAGAGTGAAGGAGAGGAGCTGAAAGGACTTGAGTTAACAAGAGATAAACAGGAGCAAGCAGGAATGGAGAAAGGAGTGGAATGGAAAGAGGAAGGTTGGAGCGGAGAGGAGGAAAGGGAGCCCTCCTCAGTGACGGGGCCGGTGTTCAGGGCTGCCCTGTCCTGTCTGCAGGGGGCACTACAGGGGACAGGCAAGAGCCACGGCTTTGCCCTTGTCTACTTCCAGGACCTCTGTCACAGCCGAGACATCCCCAAAGACCTCAGAGGTGTCCCGCGCTACTGCCTGCCACGGGATTTTGGGGGACTGATAAGAGAGCTGGGCGGGATGGCTCGAGGAAGGAACAATGTGATTGGCAGCTGGCACTGCTGGCTCAGACTCCTCTCCAAAACATTGTCGCTTTGGTTGGCACGACGACTAACTCACAAGGTGAGTTGCCACGGACGCACCCACAGGAAGAAGAGGGTCCAAAACCGAAATTATCGCAGAAAGTGATGTCAGAGAGGACACTAAGCAGGCATGTGTCGCCACTGTCAACCAATTAAGAGAGGACAGAGCCAAGCACTTTGCAGGATGAGTCACTCAGCGGGCCACCGTGGTGATGAGGCAGGGCATCTCAGGTTTGACCTTTTATACAGGGCCAGTTTTTTTGTTGTCTTGACTGTAATATGAGGCATGGATGGTGTAGTGACCCAAACAGAGACACTGAACATTTATGCCTATCAAGTCAATAGGGGGTAACACTTCACCACTAAGATACCTTACCACTTGATTCGCTAAGCTAAGTAAATATGGTCGTCTGGGTACATCCCACGTAGGGCCACAGTTTGTTCTTTGTGTACTGAGTGCACTGTTTGAACCTGACCATGAAGCCACACACATCAGCCTTACCGTTGTGGGTTTGCCTGAACAAAGGAGACAACTTAATCTAGGGAATATCTCCTACAAAATCAACCACCCTCTGTTAATACAACAAGATTTAAATTCACTACATTACTCTGAACAATCTTGGCTAATTATTTTGTTTTGATTATATAAGTGATTTTTGACATAATATAGTGAAATCAGAACAAGTTGACATGGCAGAGTGCATGGGGGCTGCCACATCAAGCAGCATTAAGGGAAATGTTCAAGAAAAGGAGGCTTGAAGTACAGTTGCTGGGCACAACACACCAAAGGAAACGGTTCACCCTATCTTCATCTTGGAGAGAAAAATCCTTACAAGGGAGGAGGCCAGAGCTAACCCCCTGAAGGAAGAATAGCTCAACCATAGCATACAGGGAATCCACCCAAGCCACTTGAGGTTGGTACAGAGAGTGCACTCTGGCATATCTAAGTAAATAGGAGGCAAGGGCAAGTCCTTATTGGAGGAATATCTGTCTGTGGAAAGCATGTACTGTTCAAGGAAAACAAACCTGTCAGTCTGAAGTCACGCAGGCCAATCAGAACTCAGTTCAAGGTACAATCAAAGAGATGCCTGAATCAGCAGATGATAGAGTTTCTGACCAAAGCAGGCTGCAAGACTGGGGAAAGTTATGAAACGCATGATTCAATGCAAGAACCAACTCACTAACTGTTCCAATGGAGAGCGCTTTGTGTACATTGAAGCAGTGCCTCCCCCAAACCCAGACCGCGCTCTGCAAAGATGGGTCCACACTGGGTCAAAATATTATTCTATGGATCGTGCAATGGACAGCGTCAAGACGAGCCAGAACAAAAGCCTGCACTGAGCCCAAAATGCATTCCAGCCACCGAAGATAACTTTAATTACATAGAGGAGATGTACAGTATAGCTAGTCTGTGCTGGATGACAACGCCTGCCTGAAAGTGGAACAGAGCTATCAGAAACACCCGCAGAATCTGGAGAAATTCAGGCCACTTCTACACCAAAAAATAAGGGGGATGAGACTGGAGAAAACAGTGTGCCAGACCCAACTATACATTCTAATGAGCAGAGAAAGAAGAAATAATTAAGTAGCAAAAGAATGTGAAGAGAAAAAAATGGAAGTGACAAAAGCAGAGTAAAAAAAGAAGAAAGGCAAGACCTAAGATAGTAAGATGAACAGAAGGCAGTGCAACTCACTTGGGAGGGCAAAAGAAGGGAATCCATCCTTTAATTATCTTATTCCCTCTGTGCTCTGTTCCTCTGTTCTCTACAGGCAAGTAAGAGACCTAGGGAGACTCACAAAGTTAAGTCTGGAACAGAAGTCAAAGAAAGAAAATGATGATGAACAGGACCAAATCCCCAGATCACAAGTGAATAACACAAAAAGTCTACCCAGGAAGTATAAGGGTGATAGAACCATCATGGACAATGTGTGATGTAAATATTACCTGAGCTTGATGATCACTAACTCACTGGACACACCACGTAATTTCAACGTGGAAATGTGGGTAATATTTGGGTAAGACATTGATAGATTTCACTGTGCTTCATCTAATACCATAACCAAATTACCTGGATTGCAGTTCAGATTATATTAAAAGTACATAGTGTCAATGATCAATGTTGTTTGAGATTTTACACAGATTATTATAGCAATTGTGAAGATCTCCACAGACCTGTGATGACCTTTGCATGCTATCTTGAACATGCACACTTTCTATAATTACACAAGACATTTATAGTTCCAGTAGGCTAACCTCAGAATGTGGCCATGGATCTGTTACTTATTTTAAGGTAGAATAAGTACTGCTACATTAGCCTTATTGCTATATACTGTATTACAAAAGTAAATGGAACTGTCCAAGGTACATATTCTTCAAATGTTGATATTTGGTTGCCAAATGTATTTCAATATCCAGTTTGTCTACAAATTAATAATTTGTTGGATTCACATATCCATCTCAACCAAAAATCTAAGTTAAAGAATTGTCACTAGAGCCGTGCGCTGAAAATCCTGGACACATTCTGTACAATGTACTGAGCTTTGAACACATCTGATTTTTCAAATGTGAAGCTTGTCTTCAAGTGTCTCTCAATGGTCTTTCCCCTGAAACCCCTGCCCTAACAGATGCCGGAGCTGCAAAGGCCTGGAATGTCCACCAGGGAAAACTGCGGGGTCTTTCTACTGCATTGTTTCCCAACAGGCTGCTACTGCTTCAGCAGTGTAATCATGTATGAACTGCCGTGTGTTATCCAACAGACCCATTAAGACTGTATGTCCAAGTTGTAAATATTACTGCTATGAGATTTGCTTAGGTGCATCTAATTGAAGGCTGGCATTGTCGATATAATTATGATAAATGTACAGATGTGATATTTTTATTGATTACGTATTTCTTTTCATTAAAGTCTATTTTGGGACGGGTGTTGAAAATGAGCTTGAGCTAGACACACTAGTGCAATGCATCGGACGATTGTTTGTTCATTGTGTCGATGTGTTTGTCCCCATTCAAATAAACTGAACTATTATTGTATGAAACTGAATGTCCTTGATATGTACCCTCACCACAGGTGCTCACGTCATCACAGGTTACAGAAACTGTCTTGCTGTACAACATTAAAACCTATTCAGTCTGTCTACAAACAGGCTCTCAAAGTGCTTGATAGGAAGCCCAATAGCCATCATCATTGTCACATCCTTAGAAAGCATGAGCTCTTGAGTTGGGAAAATCTTGTGCAATACACCGACACATGTCTTGTATTCAAGATCCTTAATGGCCTGGCTCCCCCTCCACTCAATATTTTTATTAAACAGAAAACCCAGACATATGGCAGCAGATCCACAAGGTCTGCCATGAGAGGTGACTGTATAGTTCCCCTAAGGAAAAGCACCTTTAGTAAATCTGCATTCTCTGTGAGAGCTTCCCATGTCTGGAATACACTGCCATCAGACACACATAACTGCACCACATATCACACTTTCACAAAATGCTTGAAGACATGGCTAAAGGTCAATCAGATTTGTGAACATGGTCCCTAGCTGTGTGTTGCCGCTTTCCATGTTGTCTGTTGTCTGTAGCTTGTGAGGTGTGGAAACACTTTGTTGCTTTTATGAATTTTGTCTTGCTGCTTTTTGTTCTATGTTGCTCTGTCTGTATGCTAACGTCTTGCTTGTCCTATGTTGCTCTGTCTGTATGCTATGTCTTGCTTGTCCTATGTTGCTATGTCTTGCTTGTTCTATGTTGCTATTGTCTATATTGTAATTGTTTTTAATAACCTGCCCAGGGACTGCGGTTGAAAATTAGCCGGCTGGCTAAAACCGGAACTTTTACTGAAACGTTGATTAATGTGCACTGTCCCTGTAAAAATAAAAATAAACTCAAACTCAAACTCACTTCATCACTCTGATTAAAGTATGTGATATCTTTGGGCACTAACTATACATACAAAGTGTTGTTTTACCCAAGTCTCCACTTGACTGTCAGAACCTTTCTGGAATATGTAGTTCTACTGAAGTGCACAGCATCAACATGCCCCAACTTGAGCCAGCACATGTCCATCTCTAACTGGTTGGCAGTAGAACTGCCTGCTATGCACAATGCCATAGAGATGATATACAATGTCTGGGTATAGAGACTACTCCTACATTGTAATGAGCTCAACTGGACCGGGATAGGTCAGCTCCAATGAGCTTGTATGGACTGTACTGAAACCTAAGGTATATGAGAAATAGACACCTTAGTGACTCATTCTCTGGTCCAATGATGACATGGTCTTAGTTTAATATTGTAATTATTCAAGACTTTGTTTTCAGAATATTTCACTTTGCAGTATGTTGTTATCAACTATCACACCCTGATCTGTTTCACCTGTCTGTGTGCTTGTCTCTACCCCTCCACGTGTCGCCCATCTTGCCCATTATCCCTTGTGTATTTATACCTGTGTTCTCTGTCTGTTGCCAGTTTGTCATCCCGGCTCCCCGGTATTGTCACGGGCAGGAGGTATGGCTATCCACCCAAGATCTGTCCCCCCCCCCCCCCCAGGTGTAATCCCGCAAACTGTCCCCCTCTGGTTTATGGGCCCTTTCTCCATCTCCAAGGTTATTAGCCCCTCTGCTGATCATCTTTTGTTGCTCCGTACCCTTCGTAACTTCTAAAGGATCGGCGTCCCTTCAACAGGACAGTTGTAAATCATGCAGTCATGTCAAGATCGCAGATTTGAGAGAAACAACAAATATCAAGACTTCACTATATCATTAGGGGTGTAGTATATCCTATAGGACCATATTTGGTCAGAGCGATGCCTTCATGGCATGCCGACGACACGGGCAGTCATCTCTTGAACTTTGTCAACTAAGCACCAATCGGGGTCAAACAAAGCTAGCTAGATAGCCAATAAGCTGGGCTTTACAGGAGTATCCAGAAACCATTTATATGTCTTAAAATGTAGTTACTAACTTTGTACGACAGCATGCCTTTTCATTTTGGACAAATTATAAGGATATTCACAGTTATGAAAACTGGTTGTTTTGCAAATGTTGAACTTATATGGCCACTAATACTTGGAAAGCTAAATCAAAGTCCAAGTATACAGATTTGACAATATTCTTACATACAAATATAAAAATATAATATGAATGCAAATGGATGGCTCCTTCACGATTTTCCCAAATGTACCCGGGGACTTCAGGCTTGCAGTTCACTCATACTTCAAGTTATCCATCAAACTTTGCACATACACTGCTGCCATGTTGTGGACACTATCGGAATTACAACCAGAGTGATGGCTAGAACTGTGCCCTTTCTCTTGCATTTCAAAGATGGTGGTAGAAAAATACTTTTTTTTCTTATTTTCTTCTACAAGATCTATTGTGTTATTCTACTACATTCAATTCACATTTCCACAAACTTAAGTGTTCCCTTTCAAATGGTACCAAGAATATTAGATTTGGGTATGTCATTTGGGCAAAAATTGGGGGAAAAAAGGAAGTTATGCCTAAACATCCCACCTTTCATGTGTCCAGAGCCAAACCTATTTCTCACAGCCCTTTGTCTACTGTTTCCAGGCCCACCCCCTCTACACTGTCTCGGTGAGGCGTCTCCTGAAGGTTCGACCTCTGGGCAGGGGGTTCTAGTACCTGGTTGACTGGGAGGGTTATGGCCCGGAGGAGAGGTGCTGGGTCCCCGCCAGGGACATCCTGGACCCAGGCCTCATCAGGGTGTCGACGTTGAAAAACCGCGATCATCCAGGTATATACCCAGGTAGGACACCAGGTGACGCCCCGAGAGTGTGCTTGTCTCCACCCCCCTCCAGGTGTCGCCCATCTTCCCCATTATCCCCTGTGTATTTATACCTGTTCAGTTTGTGAAGTTTCGAATGGGGGGTCGTTTTGCCAAAATCCATTTTATGTTTTTAGTCATGAGTAATTAACTGATCTTTAGGTTGCCTTTGTGTGTGTGTGTGTGTGTGTGTGTGTGTGTGTGTGTGTGTGTGTGTGTGTGTGTGTGTGTGTGTGTGTGTGTGTGTGTGTATAACGTTTATAGATCTGACTTCCATTAGACTAAATTGCAATTGCAATTACCATAAGACAATTGTTCTACCCAGAGAAGTAAGTAATGTTTGCAATTATATGCAGTAAACAGAGGCGCATCTGTTGTCATTGAAGGTTTAAATGCATTCTGTGTTTAATGACTTCACCCTATGCATTGTGTGGACTTGAGTGCATGTTACATACACTTTGAAATGCTATTTTGTACATGAGTAAAAATGTGTGTTTCTAAATGTCCTTGATGTATATTTATCCTTTTTGCTTTCTACAGACACTTTGTGTGTATACTGTATTGGTAACAGAACAGATCTGAGAGCGCACGTGCCCTATGGGTATGACGCCTCTGTAAATCAGAACCACTTTGATTGTCATGGTTTACTAAAAAAGCGAAATTGCATTGATCATGGAAATCTAACTGGCAACTTCATGCAGCACAATTAAGCCACCTTTTCAGGTAAACATACCTCTGTCATCCTCCTGACTGTCACTCTCTATTCACACTTATTTCCAGTAGATTGGATTGAAGTGCCACAGAGCATCCGCGGGAATAGATAAGTAACTTTTGGTTTACCTGAAACAACAGGTGCATGTTGACACAATGTAAAATTGAAGTGAAATTGTAATATTAATTAATTGCAGTGCATCAATAGGCCTATATACACATATATTAGTTAGTCCTGTCCGTGATAAATGTCTTAAGTACAAAAATGTACCATGTTAAATGATTTGGTATCCTACTTCAGCTTGCAGTTTATTAGCTTACCTTTAATTGATGACAAAGAAGAAATCACTGAGAAACACTGTGCCTTCGGAGGACTGCCAGTAAACGTCGCGATGTAACGAATATATGATTTCTTGCTTCTAGATAATGATGTGGGAATCCGTGTGATCAGCGCAACCAGCTCCACTTTTCAAGACAGAAAAGGGCCGACCTGGAGGCAGACGCGCTCAGGGTCCTGTAGAGCCAATGACTTCGCCTGTTCCTTTGGGTTCACTTTGTCCTGGTCCTGCTGCTGCAGCGAAGGTCCCCGTCCGCAGGTACGCTGGAGATGATACACGGTGCACATCGTGCATTGACATTGGGCCTCTTAGGTTTCTTAAATTGTTTATCGAGTGTGTTTCAGATCATTTCAATTCTAAAGAAAACATCGCACGTCTTGTAATTAGGTTGTAAATACTGATAAGGTATGGATAGCTATTGCACACAAGTATGATTGTATAGATATATTATTTGTTTGTGTGCATGCTTTTGTGGCTTTCTTTACCACATGCAAATTCAAGGTGGCTGTGTGTGTGTGTGGGGAGGGCACATGCAAAAACCCAAACACACAGACAAGCTTTAGTTCACTTTATTTACCTAGGCAAGACAGTTAAGAACTCATTCTTATTTACAATGACAGCCTATCCCTGCCAAACCAGGACAGAGCTGGGCCAATTGTGCACCACCCACCCAATCACAGCTGGATGTGATTCAGCCTGGATTTTAACCAGAGACTGTAGTTACACCTCTAGCACTGAAATGCAGTGCCTTCATCCGCTGCACCACTCAGGAGCCCAGTCTGGTCTATGTGCATTAAGTCAACACTGGTAAGATGCTTGATCCGTTTGAGTGAACAGATTAATGTTTTTATTGACATGCTGTAGCTCAGTCTGTACTGTAGAACAGAGTTTAACAAACTCCATCCTGCCTGGTCTGCATGTTGAAGGAAATCAATCTCTCTGTGCTCTCTCCTTAGGGCCTGACAGACTGTAGTGTAAAAGGTGAGACCATTCAAAGAAAGTATAGTGCATTATAAGCCAAATTACACTGAACAAAAATATAAATGCAACATGTAAAGTGTTGGTCCCATGTTTTGTGAGCTGAAATACAAAATCCCAGAAATGTCCACATGTACAAAAAGCTTATTTCTCCAAAATTGGTTTACATCCCTGTAAATTTAGCATTTCTCCTTTGCCAAGATAATCCATCAACCTGACAGGTGCGGCATATCAACAGCATGATCATTACACAGGTGCACCTTGTGCCGGGGACAATAACAGGCCACTTTAAAATGCTGACTGCAGGAATGTCCTATCAGGCGTGGGGGTGCTAGGAGTATTTCTATCCATAATAAAACCCTTTTGTGGGGAATGCATTCTTATTGGCTGGGCCTGGCTCCCCAGTGGTTAGATTAGGTTCTAATAAATGTATTTCAATTGACTGATTTCTTTATATGAACTGTAACTCAGTAAAATATTTTAAATTGTGATAAGATATCTCTCTCAGATGTTGCCCTTCCTGCCATGAAAGGTCCTGTGAATGTTAGGTGGTTGGAGCTTAGAGTGTTTCTGTGTTGACACGACTGCAAACCCTGCCTACAAGTCCAGGTCTTATTCACAATCAAAGGTAACCCATTCAGCTGCAGAAAACTCTCTCTCGTCCTAGACACTTTGATTAGTCCAGGAAACCCTAGCCTTGATATATTGTGGGAGGCAATAAGCCTGCCCAGGGAGACTACACTGTGATGCATTGTACCGCAGTCCTTAACCATAACACTACCACTACATCTAACAGGACTAACGTTAACTCCAACAGGACGTCACTGTGCCTGGGACTTTTGTGTGTCTGCTGTTCTCAGCACATGACATGGTGTTGCTGTTTCTGCAGTCCCAGATCAGCATGAGGACCAGTAAAGTGTCTGCTGACCACAGTGACAAAGATTACAACTCTAAGCAGAAGTAAGTGGGTGAAAGGAGTGCCCTAGGGATGCCACCCAGCCGAACAGGTAAGAAGACATATTGTGCCAAAAGAGAACACACACACATTCATTGGGGGAACCGTATATGGTCAAGTAAAATAAATGATAGTCTCACTGTGTTTGCTAACTTCATATTAACTGAATGTCTTTCAACCTTTTGACTGTGTTTTGCACTTTCTCATGGTGAAATACAATTCTTGCTCTGCTGTCTCCTACTGTATGTGTTCCAGAAGTTTCAGTAATATTGTGTTACAGCTACCCACACATCATTGATTGCTGCAAGAAAGTGACATTTACATTGGAACCATTCTGCTCTGGGGGACCAGAACTCTCCTGAAGTAAATTCTATCTATCACCTGTCATTGAACTGTTGTCTATTAAAAAATATGATGGTTATTTGGGGGAACTTTAGAGTTGTTTAGTGGACAGGACATATAGCCCAATATGTAATAGTTTATGTTTGATTCCTGCAGATGTGGCTAGCCTTATTGCTGGCGCCAGAACCATATGGCAGTCCAGTCAAGGTCTATATATTATCTTCCTCAGGGACCACCACAATCCCCTCCTTTACAAAACGCTAAGAATAATATACATCATACATTTCAATCACAACTGTACTGTAGGCTATGCATTTTATTCATCAGATCATGTAGTTTGATGACCATGCTCTTCCCTCTTTCTGTCTCAAAGCTTGTTCCCCAAACCTAGGTGTTGTGAAAGAATGTGAGGGTGAGTCACTATCATTTGAAATTGCAAAATCATTTTCATTAGTGCACTGTTCTCTACACCCGCACCGAGCCTGCTTTAGTTTTATGCCACCATTTAAACCCCTGATTGACTGACATCTGACTGATTTATGTCTCAGTGCCAAGGCTCCAAGCTGTGATTGATGAGAAGAGAGGTGTGGCTGTGCTCCTATTAAACAGTTCTAACAAAACACTGAGGATGAGTCAGATGCACAACCACTGTAGCTCCCTTCAGTGACCACGAGCACAACCGTTCCTTGATTTTAACCGGCGGCTTTATTCTGTAGTTTTAGTCAGAATTATCACCTTCCGTGAGAACTATAAAGTAAATGAAAAATACAGTTAAGCACACTCTTACAACCTTATCTTACGTGTGACTTATTAGCTTGGTATAACTCTGAAGTACTTACATACATAACAGTTTAACCGGCGCTATAACATTATCATATTAAACACATGAATAAAGGAAAAATACCTCATTGGCTGCTTATTACAGAAGGGAGGAAATCAAACTTCACACTTATTATTCCTGGCATGAATTCACACTTCATCCCAACATACACGCTGCAACCTTTATGAACTACACCCGATGATGACATGAAAACTTAGCTAACGCAGCGCAGGATTGCCTTCCCTCCAAAAGTGTGTTGCTACAATAAGGATCCCCGTTACAACAGTATTAGCTACGTAGTTCAGCTTGTCTTATTATTTCCCCTGCACAGCAGACACGTAAACAATTCAAACAAAAGACAGTCTAACTGTCAGTTACAACCACAAACACACAGGGTGGACGGCCACTCTCCATGGACATTGGGTATTGCCAACCGTGTGAAAAGTTGACTTACCCATTACCTTTAATATTGTGTATAATAATATATGCCATTTAGCAGACTCTTTTTTTTCCAAAGGGAAAGGGGGATACCTGTACAACTGAATGCATATTCAACTAAAATGTGTATTCCGCATTTTAAAAAGCGACTCCCAGTAGTGCATGCGCAGGTTTTCGTATGGGTGGCCCAAGCAGGAATCAAACCCTTGACTTTGGCATTGCTAAACCACAGATGAATATCTGGTGTTTTCTGATCACTGACAGTGTGTTTGTGTTTGGATGTGTCTTTTTTCAGAAAAGAGGAGGGTTCATCAATGTGAACCCCCATCCTGCTTTGTGTGTTCAAGTAAGGTGTTTTCTTTCACTTGTCCAATGACTATTGGGCAGCATGCACTGTATAAAAAAATGTGAGCCTGTATTTTCTCTGAAATGTAAGTGCAAGTGTTTGTGTTTGACACTGTCTTGTTGTCTAGATGAATTTACAGGGGATGGATACAAAGCTGGATCCCTTAATATGTCCTTTTGCAAGTACGGATTTCACCCCTGAGGGTCAATTTATCTATAGTGATTGATTATCTGGTCACCTCCAAAATTACTGGCACCCTTGATAAAGATGTTAAAAAAAAAATATATAAAAAAATAATACAAATATCGAGCTATATTATATGTTCACATTTTATGTGTGCTTGAGGTCATTGTCTTGCTGAAACCACAAGTTCTTCCTGGTAGAGCATTGTCTTGCTGAAACCACAAGTTCTTCCTGGTAGAGCATTGTCTTGCTGAAACCACAAGTTCTTCCTGGTAGAGCATTGTCTTGCTGAAACCACAAGTTCTTCCTGGTAGAGGCAAAATGTTCTGGTACTTGGTAGACTTCATGACGCCGTTGACCTTTTTTATTTTGAAATATTTTTTTCACCTTTATTTAACCAGGTAGGCAAGTTGAGAACAAGTTCTAATTTACAATTGCGACCTGGCCAAGATAAAGCAAAGCAGTTCGACACATACAACGACACAGAGTTACACATGGAGTAAAACAAACATACAGTCAATAATACAGTATAAACAAGTCTATATATGATGTGAGCAAATGAGGTGAGATAAGGGAGGTAAAGGCAAAAAAAGGCCATGGTGGCAAAGTAAATACAATATAGCAAGTACAACACTGGAATGGTAGATTTGCAGTGGAAGAATGTGCAAAGTAGAAATAAAAATAATGGGGTGCAAAATAAATAAATAAAATAAATACAGTAGGGAAAGAGGTAGTTGTTTGCGCTAAATTATAGGTGGGCTATGTACAGGTGCAGTAATCTGTGAGCTGTTCTGACAGTTGGTGCTTAAAGCTAGTGAGGGAGATAAGTGTTTCCAGTTTCAGAGATTTTTGTAGTTCGTTCCAGTCATTGGCAGCAGAGAACTGGAAGGAGAGGCGGCCAAAGAAATCATTGTTTTTGGGGGTGACCAGAGAGAGATACTTGCTGGAGCGCGTGCTACGGGTGGGTGATGCTATGGTGACCAGCGAGCTGGGCAAAGGGGGGACTTTACCTAGCAGGGTCTTGTAGAAGACATGGAGTCAGTGGGTTTGGCGACGAGTATGAAGCAAGGGCCAGCCAACAAGAGCGTACAGGTCGCAATGGTGGGTAGTATATGGGGCTTTGGTGACAAAATGGATTGCACTGTGATAGACTGCATCCAATTTGTTGAGTAGGATATTGGAGGCTATTTTCTAAATGACATCGCCGAAGTCGAGGATTGGTAGGATGGTCAGTTTTACAAGGGTATGTTTGGCAGCATGAGTGAAGGATGCTTTGTTGCGAAATAGGAAGCCAATTCTAGATTTAACATTGGATTGGAGATGTTTGATATGGGTCTGGAAGGAGAGTTTACAGTCTAACCAGACACCTAGATATTTGTAGTTGTCCACGTATTCTAAGTCAGAGCCGTCCAGAGTAGTGATGTTGGACAGGCGGGCAGGTGCAGGCAGCGATCGGTTGAAGAGCATGCATTTAGTTTTACTTGTATTTAAGAGCAATTGGAGGCCACGGAAGGAGAGTTGTATGGCATTGAAGCTTGCCTGGAGGGTTGTTAACACAGTGTCCAAAGAAGGGCCAGAAGTATACCGAATGGTGTCGTCTGTGTAGAGGTGGATCAGAAACTCACCAGCAGCAAGAGCGACATCATTGATGTTTACAGAGAAGAGAGACCTTAACAAAGGCCCCATGACCAGTGGAAGCGAAATAGCCCCATAACATCAAAGATACACCACTATATTTTACTGTAGGCATGAGGTTATTTTTGGCATATGCATCCTTTGTTGACGAAAAACCCAACGCTGGTTTGGAGGTGACTGTATTAATTCAAATGACACATTAACCATATTATATATCACTGTCGATTGTATAGACCAGGTTATCTCATGGGTTAATCTCTGTCTCTCTAACACGCAGCATAGAGATTAGTGCTCTATTAGCTAGAAGGATATTTGGCAGAAATAATGGATACAGTCATGGATTATGAGGCATTGATCCCCAGCTCTAAAAGGTATAATCAGATAGACTTCTCCTGTAGTATCCAGGAACCGATGGAGTCTGACTCTTCTGATCGGGCTACTAATAATCTGTCTGGCAGTACTTGGGGCCTTACGTTGTCCATTGTGCTCAAAGGTTAGTGATGCAAATATATTTATAATAATATTATTAGCTATCTAATCACATCTACTAAAATTAATATAATACTACAAGCCTGGTTTCAAGCCTGAGATTTTTATTTCAAGTGTGTGAGGCAAATTTCTCAGATTGGCACTGAGGCTAGGACAGCACACACATGTCATCGTAATGACTTGCCATACTTACGATGTGTGTCTGTCCACAGGATACCTGTAGAGATGGTTGAAAGACGATGACATAGGAGGTAATGATTTGCCCCTTCTACTCAGTCTTTAATATGAGTCCAATTAAACACTTTCTTCATGTTTTAGAAAAATAAGCTGGATGTCTTCAGCGCTTCACTCACTTGCATTCTGTGAACTATCTGCAGGGCCGTGCCGCGCCGGTGAATACTTCACCCTGGTGCAGTTTGAGTCTCTGCCCCTCCGGTCTCCTGGTGGCGGCCGCCCCCTGCCTGAGCTCTACAGGGGGCTGCCGCTCTTCAGCCTCCCCTCCCAGAGCCTGGGCTTCCTGACTGAACTGGCTTTGGGGCAAAGTAGTGGAGCAGCCTCATGGCCACTGGCAGTGGGGCACAGGGCAGCCTCACGGGTACTTGCTGGGGGGCTGAGAGGGTTTGCGGGGGGTTCAGCAGTGTTACGGCTTGCAGGGCTGCCACAAGACTGTGTTGGTGCAGGGGTGGAAGACCCCTGGGAGTCTGTGCCTCTGGAGCCGTGTCTCAGTACCCCACCATCTAGTCCTGACACCAAGACCAGCAGGATAGTCTGAGAGGACATGAGAGGCTAGGAAGGAACCAGGGGCTTTTGCTACAGGACGGTAACTGTGGCACTTATACAGTATACTATAATCAGATACTGGACATAAGGACTTGCGGAGATGGTGGCTTGTTGAAACTGTATCTCATCATGCACTTGTAGAGCTACTCTATAAAGTTGAGCATGACTTGTAAATATTGTAAGTGATTCACTTTTGTGCTCCTGAAACACTACTGTCAACCCCAGCTTGGTGCTCATCCCTGAACTGTAAATGTGTGACATTGTTGTACTCAAATCTTCATTTCAAAATATATGGTTAAAGTTTTTTTTAGTTTACTAAGTGATTTGTTAAGTTGTTTAACGCCAGTGTTGGGGAGTAGTGAACTACATGTAGTTCAACTACTAATTAAACAACATCTTGTCATAGCTTGGTGGTAGTTTAACTAAATCTAAATCTCGGTAGTGTTTTCAGTAGTTTATTACTTTTTTTATTAGCTAATTTCTTGCTCAAAATATATAGTAGGCAAGAATTTCCTCACTTGAAATGTGTTTAATAGGCTAAATGACACTTTCTGTTAACATCTGACTCCAGAGCGATTTGTTCTTCCAATTTTTAGTCTGACATTTCAGATTTAGATAGGATCATTTTTCACGAAGTAGCTTGGCTGTAGTGAACTACTATTTCAAAATTACCTATCTAAAGCTAATTATTTATTTTATTAAAGGTAGCTATAGTGTAGCTTAACTTCTTCCAGTGTGAAGTAATTGGTAGTTTGGTAAACTATGATTTCAGAGTAGCTTCCCCAACACTGTTAAATTCTATTTTCTACATTTGTGTATTATGTTGTGGTGCATTGCTGTGACTGGGTGATTCATAATCAGTCATAGGTCTACAGTGGTTGTGACTAAATGCAGAACAACTACGGACGGGAGTAACAATTCGTAGCAGGTTAGCAGAGCATTTTTAGCTAAACCTAAATATTTTCTTAAACTTAACCGAATTATCCTAAACTGCTACATTAATTATCCTAACCTGCTGCATATGTTTTCCTAACCTTTAACGAACAAGTTACTTCCGGCCGTAGTTGTATACCACGTAGTCAACACCGTCTACAGGGGTTTGATTCATGTTCGTGTATTGGTCAAAATAAATGTTGAAATTGAAATTGGTCTGCTAAATCGTCTCAGGACAAACGATCATGTCGTTCAGGATCAAGGCACGCCCTTCTTGGTACTCGGCGAGTAATGATTGGTTTAAAACTGAGGTCCCAGTGGGATTGGGCGGTATCCTGCCAGCTGCGTCTCAACCAAAAATAGGCAGGAAAAAGCTACTAGAACCCCTGCATCAGCACCGGTCAGGAAACTACCGTAGATAATAAGGTGGCTGGTCAGTGAATGGCATGGTTGAACAACTGAACCGGTGAACCACGGTGTAATTGGATTACTACTGTGCTAACGACGCTCCCAGTCTATTGCGTGCAAACTGCAGGTAGGATTCAGCTCAGCATCATTCTTTAGAAGCAGAACATCTTTGTTGAAGCTAGGTGGCTAACATTAGCTATCCAGCTAGCTAAAAAAAGTGCATTAGTTATAGCAGCTAGCTAGTTAGCATAGTACATGTTCTGTCCTGCAGTGTACAGTAGGCAGCATCTCATATTACTTGCGCTGATCTGACGGGATTGAGGGTTATCGGATGTGACTGCGAACGGGACCTTGGCTAACGTTAACTAGACCTTGGAACCTTGGCTAACGTTAATGATGATGATCCTCTGGACCACAGCCTAGATGGCTCAGTCAGGACAACAACGTTAGTGAATTTAACTTGCTATGTTTTTGCTAAGCAGCAGAAGCGATGTAAAATAATCATCATTAATTAGTATTATCCTTAACAGGATCCAACTGGATTTGGCAATACATAGCTATGATTAGAGATAGAGTAAGTAAGTGGCACTGCATTGTTTACTAAAAAAGTATATAACTCATCCTCCTTTCTTTTCACACACTTTATTTAATCCTGCTGCCCGTCATTGTACACAGCAGTTTTCAAAGTATGATAAATGACTAGATTAGATTGATTGAAAGACACAGTAACAAATCGTGACATAACCACTGTGATGAAGAAATATCGGACTGTGTATCAGTAGTTAGGGTCAACTACTTTGTACTGAATCTCCTCTGTCCTCCGTGGCTGAGTGGTAGGTATAGTCCAAGCCATGTCGTGGATGTGGCCCCTGCTCCCTGCCCTGGTACTCTTTTCTGTGTTGTCTGTGGTTCGAGTACAGACTGCACCATGCCAGACCTGCCGCAAGCTCACTGACAGCTTCATCAAGGTAGAAGTTGTCTCTCATCCTGTACTCCCTCTTTGTTAGTTTGTCGGTCATATTGTACGTTTTTGTATCTGTTGGTATCTCTGTTTTGCTTATTACTCATGTCTCTTGTCGGTAGCTGCTATTTTACTCTCCTTGCTGTTCTGTTTTTGTATTCACCTGATGGTCTTTGTTTTTCCCAGGGACTGGATAAAACATCCAATAAGAATTTTGGGGGTGGCAACACTGCTTGGGAGGAGGAAAATCTGTCTAAATATGCTCGCAGGTACTATTGGCCCCACTATGCCTATGTCTCTAGAATCTCTACGAATAAGCAGTCTTTAGGACCTACAGTCTAATATCTGTGTTTATGCAGAGGCAAGTCCACAAGGCCTACTAATCTCTGACAAGCCTTAGCTTGAAGGGACAATGCACCATTGTCACTATAAAGGCTTGAATTTGATTCCTCTGACCTGATTCTGTTGTCCTTCTGATTAAGCCAAGGCAGACAAGACAAGAGCTTAGTACCCCTATGTTCTTACACAGTACAGCCTCTCATAATTGTGTGTGTGATACTTCTTGAGTGCATAATGTAGGATATAAGGATGTAGTATTTGTTTTATCTGTGCTATGTTCACTAGTGAAGTGTACTATATTACTCACTCTTCCCCTCCCATCCTCATTCTCAGTGAAACCAGGTTGCTGGAGATAGTGGAGGCAGCGTGTGAGAAATCAGACATAGACTGTAACAAACTGCTGGAGCAGATAGAGGACCAAGTGGAGACATGGTGGTTCCACCGGTATGATGCCACAGTGTGTCTGTTTGTATCTGACTGTAAATGCGTTAAATGCGGTACCAGTCAAAAGTCTGGACACACTTAATCATTCAAGGGTTTTTCTTTATTTTTACTATTCTACATTGTAGAATAATATTAAAGACATCAACTATGGAATAACACATATGGAATCATGTAGTAACCAAAAGAGTGTTAAACAAATCCAAATATATTTTAGATTCTTCAAAGTAGCCACCCTTTACCGCTTTGCACACTCTTGGCATTCTCTCAACCAGCTTCACCTGGAATGCTTTTCCAACATTCTTGAAGGAGTTCCAACATGCAGTGTAGCCTAGTGGTTAGAGCGTTGGACTAGTAACCGGAAGGTTGCGAGTTCAAACCCCCTAGCTGACAAGGTACAAATCTGTCGTTCTGCACCTGAACAGGCAGTTAACCCACTGTTCCCAGGCCGTCATTGAAAATAAGAATTTGTTCTTAACTGACTTGCCTGGTTAAATAAAATAGAAATAAATAAAATAAATGTGCTGAGCACTTATTGGCTGCTTTTCCTTCACTCTGCAGTCCAACTCCTCCTAAACAATCTCAATTGGGTTGAGGTTAGGTGATTGCAGAGGCCAGGTCATCTGATGCAGTATTATATCACTCTCCTTCTTGGTCAAATAGCCCTTACACAGCCTGGAGGTGTGTTGGGTCATTGTCCTGTTGAAAAACAAATGATAGTCCCACTAAATGCAAACCAGATGTGTTACGGTTTTCTAGGTGTGAAGGAGAGTCGGACCAAAATGCGGCGTGTAGATTACGATCCATGTTTAATAAACAAACGTGAACACGAATCAATTACAAAACAACAAACACAATGAACGTAACGAAAACCGAAACAGCCTATACTGGTGTAAATAAACACAGAACAGGGACATCAGGACAATCACCCACGAAACACTCAAAGAATATGGCTGCCTAAATATGGTTCCCAATCAGAGACAACGATAAACACCTGCCTCTGATTGAGAACCACTTCAGACAGCCATAGACTTATCTAGAACACCCCACTAAGCTACAATACCAATACAAAACACACCACATACAAAAACCCATGCCACACCCTGTCCTGACCAAATAAATGAAGAAAAACACAAAATACTTTGACGAGGGCGTGACAGAACCCCCCCCCCAAGGTGCGGACTCCCGGACGCACACCAAAAGCCATAGGGGAGGGTCCGGGTGGGCGTCTGTCCATGGTGGCGGTGCGGGACGTGGACCCCATTCTATCAAAGTCTTAGTCCCTCCTCCTCACGTCCTTAGAAAGTCCACCCTCTCTGCCGACCATGGCCTAGTTGTCCTCACCCAGAACCCCACTGGACTGAGGGGCAGCTCGGGACTGAGAGGAAGCTTAGGCAGGTAGTTGGATCTGGAAGAGTCTGGCTGACTGGCGGATCTGGAAGAGTCTGGCGGATCTGGAAGAGTCTGGCAGATCCTGGAAGTGTCTGGCTGACTGGCAGATCCTGGAAGAGTTTGGCTGACTGGCAGATCCTGGAAGAGACTGACAGATCTGGTTGCTCCATGCTGACTGGCGGCTCTGGCTGCTCCATGCAGACTGGCGGCTCTGGCGGCTTCTTGCAGACTGGCAGCTCTGGCAGCTCCATGCAGACTGGCAGCTCCTTTTTTTTAAACCTTTATTTAACCAGGCAAGTCAGTTAAGAACAAATTCTTATTTTCAATGACGGCCTAGGAACAGTGTTTCAATGACGGCCTAGGAACAATGACGGCCTGTTCAGAGGCAGAACGACAGATTTGTACCTTGTCTGCTCGGGGGTTTGAACTTGCAACCTTCCGGTTACTAGTCCAACACTCTAACCACTAGGCTACCCTGCCGCCTCCTTGCAGACTGGCAGCTCCTTGTATACTGGCAGCTCTGGCTGCTCCATGCAGACCGACAGATCTGGATGCTCCATGCAGACTGGCTGCTCCATGCAGACTGGCAGCTCTGGCTGCTTCATGCAGACTGGCAGCTCTGGCTGCTTCATGCAGACTGGCAGCTCTGGCTGCTTCATGCAGACTGGCAGCTCTGGCTGCTTTATGCAGACTGGCGGCTCTGGCTGCTCCATGCAGACTGGCTGCTCCATGCAGACTGGCAGCTCTGGCTGCTTCATGCAGACTGGCAGCTCTGGCTGCTTTATGCAGACTGGCGGCTCTGGCTGCTCCATGCAGACTGGCTGCTCCATGCAGACTGGCAGCTCTGGCTGCTCCATGCAGACTGGCGGCTCTGGCTGCTCCATGCAGACTGGCGGCTCTGGCTGCTCCATGCTGACTGGCGGCTCTGGCTGCTCCATGCTGACTGGCGGCTCTGGCTGCTCCATGCTGACTGGAGGCTCTGGCTGCTCCATGCTGGACTGGCTGCTCCATGCTGACTGGCTGCTCCATGCTGACTGGCGGCTCTGGCTGCTCCATGCTGACTGGCGGCTCTGGCGGCTTCTTGCAGACTGGCGGCTCTGGCGGCTCCATGCCGACTGGCAGCTCTGGCAGCTCCTTGCAGACTGGCAGCTCCTTGCAGACTGGCAGCTCTAGCTGCTCCATGTATACTGGCAGCTCTGGCTGCTCCATGCAGACCGACAGCTCTGGCTGCTCCATGCAGACTGGCTGCTCCATGCAGACTGGCAGCTCTGGCTGCTTCATGCAGACTGGCAGCTCTGGCTGCTTCATGCAGACTGGCAGCTCTGGCTGCTTCATGCAGACTAGCAGCTCTGGCTGCTCCATGCAGACTGGCAGCTCTGGCTGCTCCATGCAGACTGGCAGCTCTGGCTGCTCCATGCAGACTGGCAGCTCTGGCTGCTCCATGCAGACTGGCAGCTCTGGCTGCTTCATGCAGACTGGCAGCTCTGGCTACTTCATGCAGACTGGCAGCTCTGGCTGCTCCATGCAGACTGGCAGCTCTGGCTGCTCCATGCAGACTGGCAGCTCTGGCTGAGCTGAACAGGCAGGAGACTCCAGCAGCGCTGTAGAGGAGGAAGGCTCTGGCAGCGCTAAACAGGCGGGAGACTCCGGCAGCGCAGGAGAGGAGGAAGGCTCTGACAGCGCTGAACAGGCGAAGCGCACTGAAGGCCTGATGCGTGGCGCTGGCACTGGTGGTACTGGGCCGAGGACACGCACAGGAAGCCTGGTGCGGGGAGCTGCCACCGGAGGGCTCGGTGTGTGGAGGTGGCACAGGATGGGCTAGACTGTGAAGGCGTACTGGAGATCTTGAGAGCAGGGCTGGCACAGGACGTGCAAGGCTAGGGAGGTGCACAGGAGGCCTGGTGCGTGAGGCTGGCACCATCTTCACCAGCCGACTAACACGCACCTCAGGACGAGTATGGAGCGCTGACCCAGGTGCCATCAAATCCCCGACACGCTCCGTCGGGTGAATTCCATGCTTAAAGCACCAATACAGCAACTCCCTCATTTCTCTCTCCTCCAATTTCCCCATTAACTCCTTCAGTCTCTGCTTCGCTCACCTCCAACACCGGCTCTGGTTCTGGTCTCCTCCTTGACTCCTCACGAGAAACAGGGAGAGTTGGCTCAGGTCTGACTCCTGACTCTGCCACCCCCAAGACATTTTTGGGGCTGACTCTCGGGCTTCCTTCCGCGCCGCCGTGCTTGTCTCTCCAACTCCATTCTCCTATAACTCTTTTCGCACTGCTCCAGCTAATCCCAGGCGGGCTCCGGCACTCTCCCTGGGTCGACCGCCCACCTGTCTATTTCCTCCCAAGTCGTATACTCCAAACTTTGTTGCTCCTGCTGCCGCTGTTACTTCTCCTGCTGCTCCTGCCTGTTGACACGCCGCTTGGTCCTGTTGTGGTGGGTGATTCTGTTACGGTTTTCTAGGTGTGAAGGAGAGTCGGACCAAAATGTGGCGTGTAGATTACGATCCATGTTTAATAAACAAACGTGAACACAAATCAATTACAAAACAACAAACACAATGAGCGTAACGAAAACCGAAACAGCCTATACTGGTGTAAATAAACACAGAACAGGGACATCAGGACAATCACCCACGAAACACTCAAAGAATATGGCTGCCTAAATATGGTTCCCAATCAGAGACAACGATGAACACCTGCCTCTGATTGAGAACCACTTCAGACAGCCATAGACCTATCTAGAACACCCCACTAAGCTACAATCCCAATACAAAACCCGCCACATACAAAAACCCATGCCACACCCTGGCCTGACCAAATAAATGAAGAAAAACACAAAATACTTCGACCAGGGCATGACAAGATGGGATGGCGTATCGCTGTAGAATGATTCACAGTCTCTGAACAGTTGATGTTGAGATGTGTCTGTTACTTGAACTCTGAAGCATTTATTTGGGCTGCAATCGGAGATGCAGTTAACTCTTATGAACTTATCCTCTGCTGCAGAGGATAACTCTGGGTCTTCCTTTCCTGTGGCGGTCCTCATGAGAGACAGTTTCATCATAGCGATTGATGGTTTTTGTGACTTCACTTGAAGAAACCTTTCAAAGTTCTTGAAATTTTCCGTATTGACTGACCTTCATGTCTTGCAGTAATGATGGACTGTCGTTTCTCTTTGCTTATTTGAGCTGTTCTTGCCATAATATGGACTTGGTCTTTAACCAAATAGGGCTGTCTTCTGTATACCACCCCTACTTTGTCACAACACAACTGATTGTCTCTAACTCATTAAGAAGCAAAGAAATTCCACAAATTCACTTTTAACAGGGCAAACCTGTTATTTGAAATGCATGAAGCTGGTTGAGAGAATGCCAAGAGTGTGCAAAGCGGTAAAGGGTGGCTACTTTGAAGAATCTCATTTTTGATTTGTTGAACTTTTTTTTTGGTTACTTCATAGTTTTTAATGTCTTCACTATTATTCTACAATATAGTAAAACAATATTAAAAACCTTTGAGTGAGTGTCCAAACTTTTGACTGGTACTGTGTATACACTCCCCTCCGTATGCATTTGGACAGTGAAGGAACATTTTTATTTGGCTCTATACTCCAGTTTTGTTTGTTTTTTTAGATCAAATGTGCCATATGAGGCACATCATTTCACCTTTTATTTGAGGGCATTTTCATATCTGTTTTTAGAAATCAAAGCACTTTTAGTCTAGTCTAGTATCTAGTCCCCACATTTGGACAAATTCACTTACGGCGTATTAAAGTAGTTAAACGTTTAGGATTTGGTTCCATATTCCTTGCACTCGATGACTATATGAAGCTTGTTGGATGGAGTTTGTTTGTTTTGGTTGTTTCGGATTATATTTAGCCGAATAGGAACTGAATGGTGAACAATACATCTGGTGTGTCATTTTGGAGTCACTTTTATTGTAAATAAGAATGTGTTTTTAAATTATATATTTTTTAAACTTCTACATTCATGTGGATGCTCTCATGATTATGGATAATTATAATTTAATTGTGAAAATGATGAGTGAGAAAGTTAGATGCTCAAAGACCATACCCCTTCAAAATGCTAACTTGTTATTGGTAACAGTGAGAAGTTAGATGTTTCTCACTCATCATTATTCAGGATTTTCTTAGTCTTGGCATTATCAGAATTAGTTTAGAAGTCTTCACAAACATCTTATTTACTCACGTAGAAAGAAATTACTCCAGTTATCATTTACCATTCAGTTCCTATTGGGCAAAACAACCCATAACACAACCAAATCAAACTTCAAATATCACAAACTTGATGTAGTCATTGCGTGCTAGGACCAAATACTAAACTTTTGACTACTTTAATACAATATAAGGAAATTTGTTCAAATACGTATGACTAAATACACAAAGTGCTATCATTTCTAAATGATAAAACAGATATGTATTAAAATACCCTCAAGTAAAGGGTGACATCTGTAATGTCGTCTCATGAAACATTTGATCTCAAATCAAAAATGCTGGAGTATAGTCAAATTTCAGTGTCTAGATTGTAGCTTCACTGTCCAAATATCTATGGAGGAGAGTGTATACAGTGCAGTGAAAAAGTATTGCAAAGACCCAAACGGCGTTCCATACTTTCTACTTTTGAATGCAAGAGTGGGCCAAAATTCCTCCACAGCGATCTGAGAGACTGATCGACAGCTACAGGAAGCATTTGGTTGCAGTCATTGCAGCTAAAGGTGGCACAACCACTTATTGCGTGTAAGTGGGCAATTACTTTTCACACAGGAAAATTGGGTGTTGCATAACTTTTTGTTAATTAAATAAACAAGTATCACTTTTTTTGTTATTTGTGAACTCCGGTTCCATTTATCTAATATTAGGTTTTGGTTGAAGATTTGATAACATAGAGAATCAAACGGGGCAAATAATTTTTCACAGCACTGTAACTGTTCTGTGTCAATGTACATGCACACCTAAGCAGTATGTTATTTGTTTGTGTGTGCTTGTCCTTCCTCTCATCACTGATCTTGTCACTGTCTGTCTCTGTGTGCGTAGGCAGCAAGAGGCTCCAGACCTATTTGAGTGGTTGTGTATAGAAGAGCTCACGCTCTGCTGTCCCCCGGGACATTTTGGACCAGACTGCAAAGGTACTGCCCACACACACACACACACACACACACACAGTCACTGTATTAACCGAGTGTTGTTGTTGTGCTGCAGAGTGTCTGTCTGGTCCTGGAGGGGTGTGTGGTGGTCTGGGCCGCTGTGAAGGAGAGGGCACGCGTCTGGGAGATGGAGAGTGTGTGTGTGACCCGGGGTACTTCGGTCAGCTGTGTCAGAGCTGTGCAGACGGCTATTACAGAGAGAAGAGTTCCAATCACAGCACACCAGCCTGCGCAGGTAGCCAGTCAGAAACAGTTTGCCTATCTGATCATCAACGAGACAGCCTGGCTCATATATTATCAAGCAATCTCATGTAGAATGCTCACAAACCAATAATTTCTCCTCTGTGTAATGTCTTTAGCATGCTACCGCTCTTGTAAAAAGTGCTCAGGGCCAGAGAACTACAAATGTCTGGAATGCAAACCTGGGTGGCTCTTCCATGACAACAAGTGTGTTGGTGAGTATTTGGCTTTTGTGTGTGTTTGTTCAAGCGTAATGTCGTCCGTTGGTTTTCGTACTGTGCCTGTGTTTAACTCCTGCTGTGTGTGTTGTTTCTAGACACTGATGAGTGTGGCACAGAGCTGGCTCGATGTTCCTCCAACACCTATTGCCACAACACAGATGGATCGTACGAGTGCAGAGGTACTGTAGGCTCTCCCTCTACTATCTGCTAGTAACAGAGTAATGACTAATCCTGTTTGTTGTTGGTAGACCTGTGTGCTGACCCAGTTCTCTGTCCTCTCTTGTCTGTGCCAGGCTGTGACCAGGCATGTGTGGGCTGTATGGGCAGTGGTCCGGCCCGCTGTAAGAAATGTGCTCGGGGATACAAGCTCAGAGGAGCCAAATGTCTCGGTGAGGGAACCTGGCTGTGTCTCCATTTACTGTCTGTCTGTGTGGCTCCCTTTACTATATGATTCTGCTCAGGGGTGCAACGTTCATTGGGGACGGGGTGGACATGCCCCCCCCCCACGTTCTGAAATGACATTTTTGCCCACCCAAGTTTTATCATTGGAATGTGATACAAAACAAGGCAACGGAGTGCTTTGGGACCATACGGACGCCTCTGAGTGGTCGGGTAGGCTGTTTGGAGTGTTAATCTGACTGAATTAAACAATTATGTCCGCCCCACTTCTAAAACCAAACTTGCGTCCCTGATTCAGCCAATCAGATGAACCTTTTTATTAAAGCAGTCGGGCTTTCTCAACTACTTGTATTATACACTCTTGTCATGCGGGTCACTCTGTCCAGCTTTTCTTTCTCTCCCACCCAGATGTGGATGAGTGTAGTGAGAGGGCGATAGCATGTCCAGGGCTGAATGAGGCGTGTTTCAATGACGAGGGGTCCTTCCGCTGTGAATGTGCTGACGGCTTCATTCATAGAGACAGCATCTGTGTGGAGAACCATCCACTGAGTAAGTGACACACACATACACAAACACGTGATAGTTATGTCTGCATGACCTCCACCCCACAGCATCACAAACATGATATTTCTCTCTTCCTCGCGATCGCTCCATCAGGTGGTCCAGAGAAGGGTCTGTTTGATGACATGACTGATGACGAGGTCCTGGTCCTGCAGCAGATGTTCTTTGGCGTGGTCATCTGTGCCCTAGCAACGCTCGCCGCCAAGGGCGACATGGTCTTTACCGCGATCTTCATCGGGGGCGTGGCCGCCATGGCTGGATACTGGCTGTCAGAGAAGGGCGACCGCATGCTGGACGGCTTCCTAAAGGGACGCTAGTCTACCAGGAGCTCGGGATACAGGACAGAGGAAGGAACTCTTGAATGCAAACCAATGAGGGTGACAAAGACTGAGGGGTGACGGCTACAGGAATGCTAGACAATCAGGGATGTACTATACTACTTTGGGGGTGTTGGCTTGGGATGATTGTGGGTCTTCTGGATTGTGAACCTTTGCGATAAGAGACCTTGGAGCTTAGTGAAATTAGAGAGCTCAATGGAGGAATGAAAATAGAAGACCGGGTACTACTTGATCCAAGAATACTGAAAAGACGCTGGATTGTCTTTCTGCACTGATATGGGAGACCAAAACCCAAGCCTCTTGCCTCAACTCATGGAATCCCCCCCCAAAAATTCCACTGAATTTCAGCCATGACCCAAAAGGACCAGCTGACATGATTCTCTCGTTGTGTTGACGAGGACAAGGCTGGAGATCACTCTGTCATGATGAAAAGGCAGGGCGTGCAGGTCGGATAAGACCACTACTGATTGTTACCAAGTTATTATGCATTTGTATCTTCTACTGAGCAAAATATTGCTCCAAAATGATGTCTGTTCATTTCCACACATCCCAACCCAAACTTAGCTATCCCTCTTACCTCATCAGTATTCTACTGTTCATCATTTCACCTTATACTGAGGAACAGCGGTGTTTCCCTGGTAATGGAAGGTGATATGGGATGGTCAGTGGGGTGTTGAAGCACTAAAGACTGCTGCTATAGTGGACATGGGAAATGTGTAGGAAAGGACAGATGCTTCCTGTTGCACCAGTGAAATTATGTCCAATGTTATAACACTATTTATAATCGCGTCCCTATTATGACTGTGTTTTTGCACAAACGTATTCTTACTGTATGAATGCATGAGAAAGGCGATACTGTATGTATTTATTATCCTGATTGGCATGAAAGACTGAACTTTATAGAGCTGCTTGTTTCCCCCTTAAACTGTTCAAACAGGATGGATACAAGGATCATCACTTCTGTGTCACCACCCCAAACCCTAGTGCCTGAGCAGTGTGCATGAGAAAGCAAGAGAGTAAAAGGCAGCAGTCCTAGTGAAGATGTCACCCATTGTATCGTTTTGCAATAATTCATTTCTGAACATAATTTTTTTTGCAAAAACCTTAAAAGATTTTTATTCTGTATCTGATATGTGTGTGATCAGCACCAGGCAAAATGGGGTACTGTACAGTCGTGGCCAAAGTTTTAGAATGACACACATATTAATTTTCAAAGTCTGCGGCCTCAGTTTGTATGATGGCACTTTGCATATACTCCAGAATGTTATGAAGAGTGATCAGATGAATTGTAATTAATTGCAAAGTCCCTCTTTGCCATGCAAATTAACTGAATCCCCCCAAAAAAATTTCCACTGAATTTCAGCCGTGACCCAAAAGGACCAGCTGACATGATTCTCTCGTTAACACAGGTGTGAGTGTTGACGAGGACAAGGCTGGAGATCACTCTGTCATGATGGAGTTCGAATAACAGACTGGAAGCTTCAAAAGGAGGGTGGTGCTTGGAATCATTGTTCTTCCTCTGTCAACCATGGTTACCTGCAAGGAAACACATTCCGTCATCATTGCTTTGCAC
Organism: Oncorhynchus masou masou; assembly: GCF_036934945.1. Classification (NCBI taxonomy): domain Eukaryota; kingdom Metazoa; phylum Chordata; class Actinopteri; order Salmoniformes; family Salmonidae; genus Oncorhynchus; species Oncorhynchus masou. The sequence goes on along the minus strand of NC_088229.1, from coordinate 46,544,576 downwards.
AAAACGGGATTCACGGGCAAGGATATTGCTGCCAGTAATTTTGCACCTAAATCAACCATTTATCAGATCATCAAGAACTTCCAAGGAGAGCAGTTCAGTTGTTGTGAAGAAGGCTTCAGGGCGCCCAAGAAAGTCCAGCAAGCACCAGGACAGTCTCCTAAAGTAGATTCAGCTGCGGGATCGGAGCACCACCAGTACAGAGCGTGCTCAGGAATGGCAGCAGGCAGGTGTGAGTGCATCTGCACGCACAGTGAGGTGAAGACTTTTGGAGGATGGCCTGGTGTCAAGGGCAGCAAAGAAGCCACTTCTCTCCAGGAAAAACATCAGGGACAGACTGATATTTTGCAAAAGATACAGGGATTGGACTGCTGAGGACTGGGGTAAAGTAATTTTCTCTGATGAATCCCCTTTCCGATTGTTTGGGGCATCCGGAAAAAAGCTTGTCCGAAGAAGACAAGGTGAGCGCTACCATCAGTCCTGTGTCATGCCAACAGGAAAGCATCCTGAGACCATTCATGTGTGGGGTTGCTTCTCAGCCAAGGGAGTGGGCTCACTCACAATTTTGCCTAAGAACACAGCTATGAATAAAGAATGGTACCAACACAGCCCCCGAGAGCAACTTCTCCGAACCATCCAGGAACAGTTTGGTGACGAACAACAACAAACTCCAAGCATTGATTATGCAAGAATGGGCTGCCAACAGTCAGGATGTGGCCCAGAAGTTAATTGACAGCATGCCAGGGTGGATTGCAGAGGTCTTGAAAAGAAGGGTCAACACTTTAAATATTGACTCTGCATCAACTTCATGTAATTGTCAATAAAAGCCTTTGACACTTGTGAAATGCTTGTAATTGTACTTCAGTATTCCCTAGTAACATCTGACAAAAATATCTAGACACTGAACCAGCAATGTTTGGAAATTAATTTGTCTCATTCTCCAAACTTTTTGCCATGACTGTGCACAAGTGTATTTTATCAGAACTGTGTCAACATGTGCATCCACTCAATCCCAACACGTTGTTCCACCCTCATCCTGAGTATCTACTAAAGCTAGTGCGCTTAGAATAAAACATTTATTCAAATTATATTTTTTTCATTTTCAATAATTTTTTATTTTATTTTATTGTTAATCATGTCCTTAGGTTCCAGAACCAGTATGTGTGTATGTTAGGCCTAAGATTCCCAGCTGCACTTACTTGCATTATGACCATTATTTAAAAAAAAAAAATTCCCCCAGAGTGCTATTTTCTTTACAATATCCTTTCACCATTTTTATTTGACATGTTGAAATGAACTAAAAGCAATTTAATTTGAACTACTGCTGCTCATTGCTGAAGACCTTACTAAAACACTGCTGTTGCATGTAGGCGATAGATGAAAGCCATTCAAGGAAACAGACCGCTGCGCCACTCAGGAGCTACTATCTAAGACACTGCATCTAGAAGTGTCACTACAGACCCTGGTTCGATTCCAGCCAGTATCACAACTGGCCGTGATTGGGAGTCCCATAGGGCGGCACACAATTGGCCCAGCGTCGTTAGGGTTTGGCTGGAGTAGGCCGTCATTGTAAATAAGAATTTGTTTGAAACTGACTTGCCTAATTAAATAACCCTAACCCTAAATATAGTAAAGTCCCCTATAAAGCTAGCTATGGAAAAAGAGAAAATGTGTGAACAGAGGTGTGTGCTTCTATTTCAGTGTGCCGCTCCAATTAATGGGGTTGTGGCGTAGCAGTTCTCTCTCCATCAGGGCCTCCTGAGAGCGAATCAGTGCCCTGTCCATCCAGCTCTGCTCCATCAGCTACACCACACACACAAAAGAGAAGAGTATGAGTAAAAAAAATATCACATTAGGACGAAGTCAGTGGAGACTGCTGAGGGGAGGACAGCACGTAATAATGGCCGGAACAGAGCAAATGAAATGCCATCAAACACATGGAAACCATGGGTTCGATACCATTCTGCTCCAGCCATTAGTACGTAGTGTGTGTGTTAGTGTTCCCCAACTGGCGGCCCGTGGGTTGTTTTATTTGGCCCCCCAAGTTGTCTGGAAAAAAAATATATATATTGATAAACTTTTTAAAAACGTTTTATTGTTGGACAGAGACTGTAAAAACACCAGGAAATCAGCTCCAAGTGATTTTAATTTAAGAAATCTGTTCCAATTATTCCACACCTAAGAGACATGTGGAGCGTATACAAAGATAAGCAAGGTTTAAAATAATTGTTTTAGTCAAACATCTGTTTAGGCTTCTTGCAGTCAATATGCAGTCTACAAATTATTTGTAATTATGTTATTTTTAACATTTTAGTTGACACTTATCCAGAGCGACTTACATGAGCAATTAGGATTAAGTGCCTTGCTCAAGGGCACATTTACAGATTTTTCACCTCGTCGGCTCTGGGATTCAAACCAGTGACCTTTGAATAACTGGCCCAACACTCTTAACCGCTAGGCTACCTGCTGACCCTGCCTGTTCCGGCCCCCCGACCATCCGCTAGTTGATGATCCCTGGTGTATTACCTTCTTGTTCTCATCTCTGTAGTGGCTCATCGCTCTGCTGTGCTGGATCCTCTGCTGTTTCTCACGGGACAGAGCCAAGCGATCCACTTCCTGTAAAAACTCAGCCTCCTCTGCCTTACTGGTCAACTTCAGCATCAGCCCCGCCCTCTTCTCCTCCATCTGCCTCTTCAGCTGCTGACGTACCTCCGACCTGGAAAATCGAGAGATTTATAAACAATATGACGGAAGCCAGAATCCCACCTAGATATGGGAGGGAAATTAATCATTCAGACGAGGATGCTTTTACCTGTACTCCTCTCTTTCAGTGCAGGATCCGTAGAATGGCTTCCGCCACACCTGGTGATACCTAACAAAGCCCCAGAGAAAAAAGATTCATTGGCAGAAATGTGACATTCATATTATCGGTAATTTGTAGTTTTCTCCAAAGTGTCAGAAAATGCAGAAACAGACTGGCATCAGGGTTTATGTTTTACTACTGGAGTCACCTATAGTGCTCCTTTCTCTGCATAACCAGTGCCCTCTGGTGGTTGTGGTGATGCACAGCAGGGGTCTCCAGGCTGACAGTCCGTCTATGGGCCAGAGGAGGATGGAGGGGGTCCAGTCTGGGGACAGACTGCCGACCAGATAGGAAGTTCACACGGCAGGCCAAAATATTTATAACACTTGAATTTGCTTTATCTTAGAGTCAATGCACACCTGGCTGACTGGCAGTGCTGCTGAGGCAGGTGAGATGATGATGGGCAATGTCAGGGGAGTGACCATAAGGTAGCGACTTTGGCGGACAGGTGTGGATCGAGGAATAGCCAGAGATGTGGAATTCAAGCAAACAGCAGCTGTGGTAATGAAAAGAAGAATAATGCACAGTATAAACACTGAACGGTTTAAATAATCAAACATGCACAGTTCAAACTGATAGAAAACCATTCATTAAAAACAATTTAAAACGTCAAAGCTGTTTTCAAAGTTTTCTTACGAAGTTTCATTCCGTAGACAGGGCTGTGCCTTGTGTTTCCCCAGCAGTGGAGTCCGGTCCTTGTGCATTGAAAAACTTCTAAAGGCTCTGTCTTAACTTTTACACTAAGCTTTCTTCTTACTACTGACACTGTCAAAACAGTAAAGCTATTTTTCATAACAGTTAAGTTGAATTAATTACATGCAAACTACTTCCTTGTCAAATATTTACTTTAATGACTATGAAGACTTGGATTCAAATAGAAATAGTACAAACAAATGCAATCACTTGGGTGTTTTGCGGTGGCAACGGTTGCCCTGGGAATCAGGTTACTCGTGTGCAGACAGAGAATAAAGCTGGAGCCTAGCGGCGTAGCTAAATGCACTGGTGCTCTCCTAAAGAAATGAATTAGCATGTGAAATAGGGCTGGGCGAGCTATTGTCAGAGCATGGCTACACAGCTAGACAGATGGAGACGATTCAATACACGCAAAAAGGAACACCAATCTCCACTAGACAAAAGGGACACAGTTTATCTGTTGCTTTTCCAGAGGCACAACATCAAAGTCCAATTCAATGTAAATGAGTCATTAGGCTTTTAAAACATGATAAACCAATTTCTTTAATAGAATCGTGTTGAGTAAGAATTGTTAACCAAGAGAGATACCGATATGTCAGGTTATAAGCCTAATGATTTAAGAACTAGAACATTCTTCCACTGATAAAACAGGTTGTGACATCGCAGTTCCTCATGGTTCAGATTCCCAACCTCTCATGGTTCTCCCACAGCCAAGCATGGTACTTGTTCAGCATGTGGTCCTGGGGTTCAACCTATGTAAATACACACACACAAGGGCAATATATCTAGTTGACTATATCTGGATCTATTATTTAAATGTTGGTATAACAACAGTTGTCATCTTTGCTAAAGGGAAAATACACTATAAACTGTATGTAACAACCTACTATGGGGTCTGTGACTCACTCACCTGTCTCCACTCCTCTACACAGAAGATCCTGTAGGAGTCATTGCCATACTTCCCAATCCCATGCAGCTCTATAGGGTAGCGCCACTGCTTGGTCAGGTATTCATCTGCATAAGAGATTAGAGGTCGACCGATTATGATTTTTCAATGCCGATACCGATTATTGGAGGACCAAAAAAGCCAATATCGATTAATCGGCCGATTAAAAAAAATGTATTTGTAACAATGACAATTACAGCAGTACTGAATTAACACTTATTTGAACTTAATATAATAAATCAATAAAATCAATTTTGCCTCAAGTAGATAATGAAACATGTTCAATTTGGTTTAAATAATGCAAAAACAAAGTGTTGGAGAAAAACGTAAAAGTGCAATATGTGCTGTAAGAAAGCTAACGTTTCAGTTCCTTGCTCAAAACATGAGAAGATATGAAAGCTGGTGGTTCCTTTTAACATGAGTCTTCAATATCCCCAGGTAAGAAGTTTTAGGTTGTAGTTATTATAGGACTATTTCTCTCTATACCATTTGTATTTCATTAACCTTTGACTATTGGATGTTCTTATAGGCACTTTAGTATTGCCAGTGTAACAGTATAGCTTCCGTCCCTCTCCTCGCTCCTCCCTGGGCTCGAACCAGCAACACAACGACAACAGCCACCACATCGAAGCAGCATTACCCATGCAGAGCAAGGGAAACAACCACCCCAAGGCTCAGAGCGAGTGAAGTTTGAAACACTATTAGCGCGCGCTAACTAGCCAGCCCTTTCACTTCGGTCACACCAGCCTCATCTCGGGAGTTGATAGGTTTGAAGTCATAAACAGCGCAATGCTTGACGCACAAGAAGAGCTGCTGGCAAAACGCACAAACGTGCTGTTTGAATTAATGTTTACGCGCCTGCTTCTGCCTACCATCGCTCAGTCAGATGCTTGGATTTAGATTTTTAGATTTAGACTTGTATGCTCAGTCAGATTATATGCAACACAGGACACGCTAGATAATATCTAGTAATATCATCAACCATGTGTAGTTAACTAGTGATTATGATTGATTGTTTTTTATAAGATAAGTTTAATGCTAGCTAGCAACTTACCTTGGCTTACTGCATTTGCTTAACAGGCAGTCTCCTTGTGGAGTGCAACGAGAGAGAGGCAGGTCGTTATTGCGTTGGACTAGTTAACTGTAAGTTTGCAAGATTGAATCCCCTGAGCTGACAAGGTGAAAATCTGTCTTTCTGCCCCTGAACAGGGCAGTTAACCCACTGTTCCTAGGCCGTCATTGAAAATAAGACTGTGTTCTTAACTGACTTGCCTAGTTAAATAAAGGTGTAAAAAAATATATATATAGATATTTTTTATTATTATTATTTTTTTAATAGGCCAAAAGGACCGATTTCCGATTGTTATGAAAACTTGAAATGGGCCCTAATTAATCGGCCCTTCCAATTAATCGGTCGACCTCTATAAGAGATGCATAACATCTGCATAACATCCCCATTATTTCTCAGGTGCTGGCAAAAACAAACACACCTCTAACACTTGGAGGATAGGACAACCCAGTCGTCCTCCTCGATTCAGCTAAAACTAAAATCTCACTTTCTAGGAGGGAAATCAGTGGATCATCTCTTGGATCCACGGATGGAGATGGGAACAGTGACTCACCAGAGAACCTGATGATGATTTTGGCTCGCAGTTCATACAGGCCCAAAGATCTCAGCAGCACAGACAGGGGCTTCCACTCTGCCCCCCTGGTCTCCTCCGCTGATGGGTAAAGCTTAAAGAACTGCCACAACACCGGGATGGCCATTTTACCTGAAAAGGAACACAGAACAGAGACTGTGTGAGATAATTCTAATGTTGTTATTGTAGATGTTTGTGTTTGAGCCTTGCATGTGTGTGTGTGTGTTTGTGTGTCTCACCGCTGGTTTTGTTGAGGAACACGGTGGCTACCAGGAGTTTCCAAGGGTCGTGGAAAAGGGTCTCCTGCACCAGGTGGAAGGGGGAGCGAGGAGGGGTCCACTTCCTTAAGGCTTTCCTCCTGGGGGGGCTTAGACCTGTGTGTGGACATAAGGGGTTTCGGACATAAATAAACCATTTTTTTATTTGACTTACATTTTTCTCCAAGAATGGCAAGTTCTGTTAAGTTCTACCATTTATGAAATGATTACCATCTCTCATTGACTTCCGGCTGAAATAAGGACTGGTCTTCCGTTTCTCTCCTAACAGTTCTGGGCAGAACAGGAACAACAGGCACCACTACACACATTAAACATGTTATTCTCCTGGGTCAGTACACTGAAACCATGGAGGTTCTCTATCTAGGCATCACAGTCAATGCACATTATGCATCATAACTCAGATAGCACAATGCACAGTAGAGAAAATTGATACATACTGCTCTGGGAATCTTTCAGTGGTGTACAGCGCTCTCCAGTGGTCTGGGGAGATGGCAGCTCTTCGTCATGCACCTCTGCCTCTATATTCTCCACTCCCTCAGTCTCCCCCACTCCCACTCCCACACCCTCAGACTCAGCCTCCCCCTCGCTCTCAGAAGCAGACTGCACCCTAAGGACTGGGACAAGTAACAGTGACACAGGAAGCTGTTCCTCTCGACCAATGAGAGCATCTTGTAGATCAGTGGGCGGGGCCAGCCTGAGCAGCTTTTCTCTCAGCAGCCCCGGCCTCCTCTGGGGGCTCTTCTCCAGTATGACATCGTCAACTACCGCCACAACCTTCAGACGCCTCTCAGTCTCATCATCCTCACCCCTTCTCACAGAGGCTTGTATGTTTGTCTCTTTGATGTCTTCATTTGTGTCTGATGGTTGGCCCGTTTCTGTGCCTCTCCCAGCTGCCGTTCTGTGATTGCCCCTTGCCAGGTGAGGCATGTCAGGCTTCAGATGAGTTATTATCGTTCTCTTGTCTCTGGGTCTGGTCCTCTGCTTGCAGGATTTTGCGGAATTGGCTATTTTTGTGTTATTTGGAGGCAGGCTTAATATTCTACCCTTTTCCATATACTCCTCTGTGTTCTGCCGGTCTTCTTTGATATTGGCCTCTGAGGTATGACGTGTGTGTTTCTGATTAACTTTCCTCTGTCTCTCCTGGCTTGGCAGCGGAGTCACAGCTACACTGCCACTCTTGGCTTTGGTGAAGTCAAAGTCATCTATCTGTAGATCCCCTCCTGTATCTCTGAGAAGGAAAGCTTGAAGAGACGCCCTGGACCGGAACCTCTGTCCCTGGGGACTAGAATCATTGATCATAGGATATCTGCAATGCACTTAGCCCCTGGCACTGACAGTAAGATACACACACTTCAGGGATATTTTACATGCAATGAGAGAATGGAGAGTAACTAGTGAAGAAGCAAAAATCAGAATCACCTTGTTATATAGATGTCCATTTTGCCTGCAGTCTTCCCACTTTTCCTCCGTCTCACTACTCTCACCCAGCCCGGCGGCATACTAGAAGGCGGGCACGACTCCTCATCTTCCTGTCTGGTCCGCTGTCTTTTGACTGCATTGGGATCAGCCTCTTTGGTAACTCTCATATCTGAACCTGGAACAGCCATAGTGTCTGTGTCAGAGTTAGGATTCAAATGTGTGTCAGTGATGGGGTTCTCTGTGTTGAGGTCATTGTTTTTGAGCCTGGTTGTGACTGTGTTATTGTCCGTAGGGGAAGCACAGGTTGTATCAACAGTAGGCTCAGTTTTAGTCTGATACATATGGTAATCCAGTGATAGTATATTGTCCACACTCGGGAGCATAGAGGATGTCTGTCTCAGACAGGTGTCACAAGCTGGGTTTCATGAGGCTGAGATCTTGCTCTGGTCCTCTTATCTGCTAACATCTTCTTAAGACATCTGGAGCTCTATACCTTGCTGCCACAAACAAAAAGATGGAACAGAATAGTCAACTCACACTGTCTATCAAACTGTCTATATACTTTAATTATATTTTATTTTATATGGAAGAGCATGGTTTGGACAAATAGGTGACTATTAGCTAGCTAAGTAGCTCAACAGTTGCAGATTGGTTGACCTTCTTGATAGTCGATTCAACTGTGCTTCTTTACATACCTCGTGATCACGTGCTGTTCTGGATGAATGGTTCATCTCTATTGGTATATTATTTGAAGATCGAGTTGAATAAAATTGTCGGAGACATAACATCTTGTATCGTGCGCTGGGCTGTGAAGTGTGTGAACGAGCTTGTGAGCGATTCCGCTTGACTCACACATGACATGCGCAGAACGCAGCACAAGAGACAGGACAGGAAACAGAGAACGGAGTCTGCGCACAAGCGATCCTGTAAACAGCCCTCCACGACAGCAACCTGTTGGACAGCAACCTGTAGAACATCAACTGCGCGAACGGAGAGGAAATCGGAGAAAATAGACATACTTGTGAGTGCGGTTGAGAGTTTTTTTTGGGGACATCAGAAGTCCAATGCATTTCCTGTAGACAGCCAGTAGGTGTCAATGTTTGACCAAGCGAGCTCTGACAGGGACTGGTGGAAGTGGGTGCCGTTCTGTGAGGAAGAGGATGATGAGGCAGTGGAAGTGGATGTGGACAGCAGCATGCCAGAGCCCCTGTGCCTGCTCACCGACGCCCCCTACATTCAGAGTAGGCAGAGCTGCAGCAGCAGGGTAGAGCACCTGGTGCTGAGCAAGGCAGCTGGAGAAAGAGAGGCAGGCAGGGAGATGAGGGACTGTTCTCTGATCAAGACCACTGCATGCATGAAGGAAGGGAGGTAACATTAAAACTCAGGGAAAGACTCATTGTGGCGTGTCTCTCTCAGGGATGAGCACAATGACCCGCTGAAAGAAATTAGGTAAAAATTATAACGGATCTATATATTTTCAAATGACTGTGCTTTTTCTGATCCACATTGATTTTGACAAACAAAACAACCCCCAAAAACCTGTGACCCTTCATTGAATTTCAAAATACCGATGTGGCCCTTAAACCAAAAGGTTTACCCACCCCTGGTCTAAAATGTAGTAAATGTGTTTGCCTCCTACTGGCCATCTGGATATTGGTTACATATGAGATAAACATTTAGAGTTTGTTTCCACAGCAAAATAATAGATATGCTATGTTAGACAAGTAGCCTATCTAGTAGAAAATGCAGTCGTGATTTTTCAAAACATTTGCTTCATAGAAAGTATCATAGAAAATACTCTGATGATTGACAATCCAAAGTATATCAGTGTGTAGCACAGCAATACACCGAATGGTCGTTATGGAGAGATCAAAAGGCCTATGGTTACGACCACAGGGTTTGAGGCTCTGCTCCCAGGGTGGGCAGCGGTGATTGGTCAATGGCCTGGTTGTTATCACACTTTCCCATTGCTGTGGCAACGAGCGATAACACATAAACCACAGGCCACCATAATGTATTGATAACACTTCATTAGGCCTTTAAGGCCTGTATGCAATCAGCCTGTCAGGCACTATTGAAATCATAACACTGGACTGGAGCTGATCCTGTATAGCATTTAATAATGATCCCCTCACTACTCCTCCCCCATATCCCCCTGGGTAATACTGTAAGTACAGACAAATATGCACTGTTTCATTACCCTGCCATGGAACCTTAGTCTCATGTGTTGTCACTGGGCTGTTCATCGGTTTCAGTGAACATGCTGGTTTGATTACCATGCTGGGAATAATCTGTAATAAAAAAAAGGGAGGTTGTCCAAAATTATTTTATTTCAGGGCAAAAGAATGGACTGTCAGGCGGTTATTTTTCAGAGTGAGGAGAACCAGATGCACAGTCGGGAACTGATATGACGTTGCGCAAATGGACTTCAAGTGCCAGAACAATAGAGCCCATTTAGAAACAAGAGAGTGTATATGTGTTTTTCCATCTGTTTGGTCAGGCGCTTAACGGGATTGCTAAGGACTGTAAGCTTTGATGTGTCTACTAGGTCGTGGTCTGGAGAAAGCCTTGGCTCAGACATTGTGGACCATAAATATGAGAGAAATTTCCCTGTTTTAATGGGTGAGACCACATTTCAAATGATGCCATATTCCTGACACAAAGATATGACCCAGGATGACAGCCTCACGCCCAAACCACCCCACCCCCCTGACCAGCGAGTTCAATACAACCTTCAGTACTCGCCACTTGGCAAATAGTTGGACCATATCATGAAAAAACGCTGGCTCATCCATAACTGGAAAATACATTTAAAGAACCCCCGCAGGTCGTCTTCAGACACGCCTCCAACATCAGTCAAATGAGGATGGATCTTCCACCAGCACCACGTAGCACCTTCCTAGTCAATGTGCCGGACGGTAATTACAGACGTACCCACTGAAACTTTACGAAGAAATGTTCAATCACCCTATCATGGGCAAGGCATCATTAGGTGTTCTACAAACAACGTGGTATGCCTAGTCAAGTGTATTTGTGGTCTATGCTGTGTAGGAAAAAACTAAATGAGCTCTGAAAACAAGGATAGCAGAACACAGGGTTCATATAGGAACTCTTGACCAGAGACACCCTGTGCTGCTGCACATGTCATGGAGGCTCGTCACAAAATCAGCTCTCTGAGATGAAGAATATTGGTATCGAACATGTTAAGACTCCTAGGAGTAATAATAATAATTGAATCCATTTTAGAATAAGGCTGTGACGTGACAAAATGTGGAAAAAGGGAAGGGGTCTGAATACTTTCCCAATGCACTGTATATGTTTTATTTTCTGTAATAAATACATGTGCCCATCTCATTAATATCAAATTATTAGAATTACTCAAGTTGTTTTTAAAATATACTACATGACTAAAAAGTATGTGGACACCTGCTCGTCGAACATCTCATTCCAAAGTCATGGGCATTAAGATGGAGTTGATCCCCCCCCCCCCTTTGCTGCTATAACAGCTTCCACTCTTCTGGGAAGGCTTTCCATTAGATGTTGGAACATTGCTGCAGGGACTTGCTTCAATTCAGCCACAAGACTATTATTGAGGTTGGGCACTGATGTTGGGCGGTTAGACCTGGCTCACAGTCGGCATTCCAATTCATCCCAAAGGTGTTTGATGGGGTTGAGATCAGGGCTCTGTGCATTCCAGTCAAGTTCTTCCACACCGATCTCGACAAACCATTTCTGTATGGACCTCGCTTTGTGCACGGGGGCATTGCCATGCTGAAACAGTAACGGACCTTCCCCAAACTGTTGCCACAAAGTTGGAAGCACAGAATCATCTAGAATGTCATTGTATGCTGTAGCATTAAGGTTTCCCTTCACTGGAACTAAAGGGCCTAGCCCGAACTATGAAAAACAGCCCCAGACCATTATTCCTCCTCCACCAAACTTTACAGTTGGCACCATGCATTGGGGCAGGTAGCGTTCTCCTGGCATCCGCCAAACACAGATTCGTCCGACGGACTGCCGGATGGTGACGGCGTGATTCATCACTCCAGAGAACGTGTTTCCACTGCTCCAGAGTCCAATGGCGGCAAGCTTTACACACTACAGCCGATGCTTGGAATTTGCACATGGTGATCTTAGGCTTGTGTGCGGCTGTTCGGCCATGGAATCCCATTTCATGAAGCCCCCGACGAACAGTTGTTGTGTGAGTGTTGCAACCGAGGACAGATGATTTTTAGGACATTCATTTGAGACTTGCTCCCAGTCAGGGGAAGTATTGGCCTAGACAAGCATAGCTCAGTTAATGGTCAATAAATATGAAGTAGAATTCCTTGTTATTTCAATGTCTGTTCCTCTGTCTCTCTCAGATTGGGAAGGACAGAACTCTCTATGACTCCTGCTGCGTCAGCTACTTTCCCAAGTGGGAGTACATTGTGATGGGCGGCTCGGACAGGCAGGCCTCCCTCTACACCAAATACTGGGTGCGGCTCGACACCATCGGGAAACAGAGCTCCTGGGTGTGGACCTGTAGAGTCTATGTGGTGGGTCTCTTTTAGTGTGTGTGTGTACATTTGAGTAACTGTGTAAGAGTGTATGGGAGAGAGAGTGTGTGTGTCTGAAGGGTACTGTATTGGAACGCTGTAATTTAAAACAGAGCTGACATGGTGCCGAGACATGCTGTGAAGAACGCGGAACGGAAATGATAAGATGCGACTGACGTAAACGCTATAGATGTCATGCTGTCAGATCAAGTGTTGATGCGACATATCACGTTGGGATAAATTCACAGATCAGTTATTTTTAACTTGTGGAAAAAGTATCTGTGATCACCCATAGAGTACATGAAAGTAATATCAATGTAGTTTATTTTATATCTTTAATATTTTATATTATAGTAATACTAGCGACTCACACGAGAAAGCATTAGGTTCTACCTGGCTGACATCTCCACATTGTCTTAGACGGGGATCTAACAACAGGAACACTTTGTCTCTCTGTATTTTCATGGAAGTGTTAATGGGAACCACTGTTACATTGTTCTCTCTTTGTCTTCTGTGTAGGTGTTGGGCTTCCAGGACAGACCATAGCCTTCTTTCAGCTCATCTTCAGCACGATGCATGGCCTGTACAAAGACCGTTACGCCTACAGAGACGGCATGACCGATGTCATCCTCCAGCACCTCATCACTGAACAGAAAGGTGGATTGACTTAAACAGTACATTGTACTTCCCTTAACTCCCTTACGTTGTCAGTGTTAGCAGATCTGATGGAAATGGATGGCAGAAGCTCCCTGAAGAAGTCTATTGGAAGGCTATGTAGTCCAGCCCATATGCTCAGATCTATCCAGTCCCTTCAGATCTGTAAAAACTAAGGGTGTAGGAGTTAAGTGAAGCTAGGGCTAGTGGTTATTTTTTGACTGGACTTCCTGTGCTTACTATACCTGTTCTCCATGCCCAGTGAGGATGAAGTGCAGAGAGCTGGATAAGAAGATAGCTATCAACAGGAACCGCCGTGCCATCCAGCTGCCTGAGAAGATCCTCATCTACGATTTCTGACGACTCTTCCACATGTACAACCGCATCAAGGAGAAGATCTGCAGGAAGTTTGAGTGCAACCTGCTCGTGGTCTGCTCAGAGCACATCATCCTGTGTCAGGTGAAACTTATACCCAGTCCAAAATCCTACCCTATCCCCTACTACCCCCAAACACATTTACACTGTGTTAGTAGATGGTCGTAGTATTTGTACAGTTATTTAAAGCTGTTTTTAGACTAAATACATTGATTAATAACTGTTTTCTACGGATTTGCTTTTGACTTCAGGCTTTTCTCAAACACTTGGTGATAAACAAATCAGTAAAGTGCCATAACAAAACACAACACAGGGGGCTGCTGAGGGGAGGAGACCATGTGTTTGATGAGTTCGATACTATTTAATTTAATCTGTTCCAGTCATTACTATGAGCCCGTCCTCCCCAATAAAGGTGCTACCAACCTCCTGTGCAACACAAACTATTTGGCCTGAGTCAATAGCGTCTTTGGCTTATTTAAATTATACTAATGCATTGGTGACAGATTGTGAAAGACCCCCCCCGAAAGACATTATCATGCTATTAAGATGATGGAAAGCCAGTGAATTAGTGTTTAGTGCTGCATCGCTGCTCTAAAACACCTCAGAGAGAGGCCAGAGAGGTCAGAGAGAGGCCAGAAAGGCCAGAGAGGGACGGCCAGAGAGAGAGAGGCCAGAGAGGGACGGCCAGAGAGGGACGGCCAGAGAGGGACGGCCAGAGAGGGACGGCCAGAGAGGGACGGCCAGAGAGAGTCCAGAGAGGGATGGCCAGAGAGAGTCCAGAGAGGGACGGCCAGAGAGGGACAGTCAGAGAGGGACAGCCAGAGAGGGACGGCCAGAGAGAGGCCAGAGAGAGTCCAGAGAGGGACGGCCAGAGAGAGGCCAGAGAGAGTCCAGAGAGGGACGGCCAGAGAGAGGCCAGAGAGGGACGGTTCAACCCAGTGGTCCTCGAGATCTTTCTGCCTATCCTTCTTCAACTGTATCTGTGTTCCTTTACGGGTTCTCTCTCTGAGTCTCTCCCCCGCCTCCTCAGCCATTAGACAGCCTAAGTGAGACAGGGAAGAGTGAGTGGTTACCACCACAGCATTGTGGAGCCTGGCTGGATGTATCTGGTGGTTTCCTCCCTGGTTTGTGTCTCTGGGGTTTGACAGAGAAGGGGAGGGGAGCAGTCTAGAGTTAACTGTGACAGAGATGCTTTAGATCAGTCTCAAAAAGCCATGTTACAGCTTCACCACTGAGGCTGATGGTTTCTCTGGTATGACTGTCAAACCTCTGAATGGGCTGTGTCAAATACAATCAGACTTATCTTCACATAGCATTGAACGAGAATGAAACATATGGATAGTTAGATTAGAAGGATATATTAAGGGACAGCCATACAAAAATGCCCCCCCCAACTTAAACAATATTTTCACATGACCCTTCCCCATCATTGAAATAACTCTAAATAATGTTTACTTCCAAAAATAACAATAACTGTAGCGACCCAGTGTTTATAAATGTGGATATCAACTTCGCCACTTCAGTATGCTTTTGTGGGACAGTCAATGCCACACAGGGCTACGGGCCAGAAGGTTGAGGGTTTGCCGACCACCAACAGGTTTCTTTGCCAATGCTCCTGATTAGCGCAGCAGTCTAAGGCACTGCATCTCAGTGCAAGATGCATCACTGCAGTTTAGCCTAGCGTAGAAGTTTGTACTCACTTAAAAACAATAATGCAATTATTCATTGTTGTAGGCTAGTCTAGGTAGGATCATTGTATTGTCCCTAATCAAGATCAATAGGGGAGCCTTTTGAGCTGCATGTCTCATTGTCTTCAACCTGGCCTCTCTGCTGCTTATCAGCTATTCCTCGTAGTTCTTGTGGATTTACACTATATTGAACATTGGTTCAGCTTTAAATTATTTTATATGTGGTGTCTTTCCTTCACCAATGCAGTGTCTGTCCTTCACCGATGCAGTGTCTGTCCTTCACCAGTACCAAGGAATAGTGGCTCATGGAGTCTCTGATTCTCTACATCAAAGTCATTGGTGGCCGACCGGACAGCAAGGGCCTAATGGTGGGGCTAAAGAAGAGAGTAGATACAAACACTTCTGTCTTAGCTAACTTATATTTATCTAGGTTAGTCTTATTGAGATCTCCTGCGGCTCAAGCCAATCCAACTTGCACCAATGGTATTCATTTTCTCTTCAGATCCTGAAGGTCTTTGTGGACAACCCGTTTGCCATCAATCTGCTGAAGCAGTCTACACCTGTGCGTTGTCTGGACATGAGTACGTCCCGCAGCACGCTGGCAGTGGTGGACGAACACAGAACCTGCCGGTTTAATGACATCCACACCAAGGAACAGCTCTTTAACGTCAGAGGGCAGGCGTCAAGAGTTATTAAGGCCAAGGTTGAGGTGGCTTCACTTTCAAATTGTCGTTCAAAGGTTGTCCCTTTTTCCCTCACCTACTTTTCCCCCTGACTTGCCCTCGTTCTATGAGCATCCTTCCCTACTCCCCAGGAGCCCAATGCTAACAACGTAGCATGGAACACTTAATGTGAGGACATGCTGTGTTTGTCAGGCAGCTGCTACCTCAACGTCAAGGCCAGTAACTTCCCAGTGCACCAACAGAAGCTGCAGGGCTTTGTGGTGGGCTACAATGGCTCCAAGATCTTCTGCCTGCATGTCTACTCCATATCCACCGTGGAGGTTACCGGTGGGTGGGAAGAATAATACTTAAAGAACTGAGCTTTATTATCCACTATTTAGTTCTGTTTCTACATTTTCTTATTGTATGTTGAATTGACTGGTTTCCCCTTCTTTACCATCTCTTCTCCACAGTTGGCTCCTATGTACCAGTGTCTATGTACCAGTGTCTATGTACCAGTGTCTATGTACCAGAGAGAAGGATGTTCAAGCAGGTCTATCAGATCTCCTGTCTGTGTGTGACTGCCAGTGACTGTAGGGATCTGGCCACGGATGCTCTGGAAGGGCTCGACTGTCACCTTTAAGAAGGTCATACAAGCACATACTCCCACGGAAGCACACACACACCTGTTCACTGCAATGCTAGTGTTCATCACTAGATGGTGCAGCCTGATGCTATTTGTATGAAGAACCTCTCTCATGCTTGTTTGACCAATGTGATAGAATAGCTTAAGTATGTGGTGTGAGTGGATTCTCTGGCTTCCCCATAATTTGTTGTGGCCCTGGACAAGCACTCCTCATTCTACTTGTCAACTAATCATCAAGCCCTTGACAAGTTGAATCAGGTGTTTTTGTCCAGGACTACAACAAAAATGTGTGCTGTTGGGGATACTCGAGGACTGGAGTTCCCTTTTGTTTCTCTCTCTCAGGCCTTCATCCGAGTACGAGACCTGCGCTGCCTGGAGCTCATCAACAGCATTGAGGTACAATATGGCACAGACACACTCCCCTAAAATGCATAATGGATTAGTCCAAATGGTATTATTCCAAGATCAAAGAATTTGTCACGGTAGAAAACAGACCACATAGCTTTAATCAGGGTGGATTTACTGGTTGACCAGAGAACTCCACATGACATCATCAAAGCGAGACAGAGGAGGGGAAACTTGGGATCGCATGGGTTGCCCTCATTAAGCATTTTCTTACTGCCCCAACATATGACTGTACACACACACACACACACACACACACACATGCACTCAGGCACTCAGTCACACACAAAGGGCTAGTAAAGGGAGGAAAGCGTTATTTTATGTGAATTTAGCTGATCTCCTGGGAATATTTGGGACTATAAATACATTCATGTGTTTTCATGGACATTCTTTGTGATAAGATTAGACCTGCCTCGGGGGCTACAGTTTGAAAAGGGAAAAGTCAATCATTTTTTTGTTGTTGCATGGTGACGGTAGATGTGGAAACAATGCATCATTGAATTCCACAAAACAGTCTTGGTGTCTGTGTGTGTGCATACTGTATGGAATATGTGCAACTATGGGCATGTACATGTTCAAGACAACAGACATTCACACACATGGATGTTTCACACACATGGATGTTTGAATATGCCTGTACACCCACACACGCATGTGAGACCTGTGCCTGTTTGAGTTAGCCAAGATACTGTACACACACACACACAGGGGCTGTGGCTTTAAGTGACACACATACCCAGAAATAATTGATGGTGGGGTGTCAGTTGTTGGATCTAAATTATTTTATGAGGGGGTCAGTTGAAGTTGAGGCGATCTCCTGTTAAGTGTGTTTATGTGTGGAGTGGTCTTTGATCACAAACTGTGTATGTATGTTCATGGTACTGAAGCAGATGACACAGGCGTGACTCCTTTCCCCTCCCTTGTGTGTGTGTGTTTTGTGGCTGCTGTATATTTATGTGGCTGTGAGGCCATCTGGTCCTCGAGGCTGTTTGTTTTTACCACTGGAGGACACCAGAGGGGGAATCCTGGTCCTGTTTGTGTGACTCCATGTCCCCCCTCTCCAGGCCCTGACCCAGTTGGGGCTGTCTGTCTCATTCTCGTTCTCTCTCTGGCCTTTTCTCTCACTCATCCTCCCACTTTTTCTGTCCCTCTGTAGGAGGCAGACAGACCCTAAAAACACTTGCATGCTGATGTCCAAGCAGGCAGACTGGGCTAAGAACAGCAATGAGCCACAGGCCGCTGCTCAGATGTACCTATCTGTAGGAGAACACCTCAAAGCCATCGACATCATAGGAGAACAAGGCTGAGTCGACATGTGGATCACACACACACACACACACACACACACACACACACACACACACACACACACACACACACACACACACACACACACACACACACACACACACACACACACACACACACACACACACACACACACACACACACACACACACACACACATATACTCAGCTCTTGGTTTTCATGTGAGTCATGGGAAAGCGCTATGGGTGTGTGGTTGGGAGGCAGGCAGATGGCTAATGCTGGGTCCTGCGGCTCTATCAGAGCTCCTCATGGGCCCCTCTCTCTGTGTCTTCTGCTTGTCAATCACACACCCACTCTGGCCCAGACCACCTAGGCTAAGGCGGCCTCAGCATAACAAACACAGGGAAAGACTGGTTGGCCTCGTCAAGCTTTATCAGGCATGACAGCTGACATTCGGGTGTGAGTGAGTTCGGCCTCATTCCTAAGTGTAGTGTGATGCGCTTATAAGAGCTATGTGATTTGTAAAGCCACCCCCACTAGGCTGATTGACATTGCCCGTAACCTGGATAATGCGGAGCACCATGGCTACTCCTCTGAGACCTACTCCAAGATGGGAGACCTGCAGGCCCTGGTGCAGCTGCACGTGGAGGCACGATACTGGGACCAGGTCAGTCAAAACCTTTCACATTTCACTTATGGTCCTTCCACCTGTTGGACACAGCTACAGTATTCTATCTTACTTGGCTCATCAGAAAGTTGACCTCATAGGTCCCACCCAGAACACAGAAAATTCAACTGCATATTTACTGGAACAAGACAAACTGAAACGATGTTCTATTAAAACCAGAGCAACGTTTCCAGCCAAACCAGAGATTTCCTCTGAATCTCTGCCTACATTATGACGAGAATGTGAGAAGCACCCAACAGTCCAAAGCAATAAAGAGCCTTAGCTCAACCACCCCCATCAGAGCAGCTCATACTACAGAGACATGAAGAAAACACTACATTTCCTAAATCCATCACTAGCGTTTCATCAATTACAGGCGGTCCTGAGAGCAAACTGCCGATGTCCACGGTGAAATAGAGAATGCCAAAAAAATAGAACCTTTTATCAGATTCATATTGTATGAAACTGGCATGGCGTTAGCAGCCATGTTTTTATATCCCTTTCTGGGGGAGGTGGACATTGAGAGAGAACAGAACACAGCCTACAGTACAGTATGAATGGGCCATATGGACGCTATTCACTGCACTCACTCTTATCCTGGGCCTTGCCTGGGTTTAGTCTGCTTAGACTCAGAGGCTGATTGGGCTGTGCAGAAGAGGGCTTTGACATTACTGTGACACACAGTTATACATATTAAGAGGAGTGTACTTAACAACATTCTTGCTATGGGACGTTTAGGTTAATCAATCAACATGACAGGCAGGTATGCCTCCATAGGGTACTGTCACACTACTCTATTACAGACAAACACCAGCTACTCTACCACAGACAACACCAGCTACTCTACCACAGACAACACCAGCGACCTACTACAGACAACACCAGCTACTCTACCACAGACAACACCAGCGACCTACTACAGACAACACCAGCTACTCTACTACAGACAACACCAGCTACTCTACTACAGACAACACCAGCTACTCTACCACAGACACCACCAGCTACTATACTACAGACAACACCAGCTACTCTACTACAGACAACACCAGCGACCTACTACAGACAACACCAGCTACTCTACCACAGACAACACCAGCGACCCTACTACAGACAACACCAGCTACTCTAATACAGACAACACCAGCTACTCTACTACAGACAACACCAGCTACTCTACTACAGACAACACCAGCTACTCTACTACAGACAACACCAGCTACTCTACTACAGACAAACACCAGCTACTCTACTACAGACAAACACCAGCTACTCTACTACAGACAAACACCAGCTACTCTACTACAGACAACACCGGCTACTCTACTAAAGACAACACCAGCTACTCTACTACAGACAACACCAGCTACTCTACTAAAGACAACACCAGCTACTCTACTAAAGACAACACCCGCTACTCTACTACAGACGACACCAGCTACTCTACTACAGACGACACCAGCTACTCTACTACAGACGACACCAGCTACTCTACTACAGACGACACCAGCTACTCTACTACAGACGACACCAGCTACTCTACTACAGACGACACCAGCTACTCTACTACAGACGACACCAGTTACTCTACTACAGACGACACCAGTTACTCTACTACAGACGACACCAGTTACTCTACTACAGACGACACCAGCTACTCTACTACAGACAACACCAGCTACTCTACTACAGAAAACACCAGCTACTCTACTACAGACAACACCAAGCTACTCTACTACAGACAATACCAGCTACTCTACTACAGACAATACCAGCTACTCTACTACAGACAACACCAGCTACTCTACTACAGACAAACACCAGCTACTCTACCACAGACACCACCAGCTACTCTACTACAGACAACACCAGCAACCTACTACAGACAACACCAGCTACTCTACCACAGACAACACCAGCTACTCTACTACAGACAACACACCAGCTACTCTACAGACAATACCAGCTACTCTAATACAGACAACACCAGCTACTCTAATACAGACAACACCAGCTACTCTACTATAGACAACACCAGCTACTACAGACAACACCAGCCTACTACCACAGACAACACCAGCTACTCTACTACAGACAAACACCAGCTACTCTACTACAGAAAACACCAGCTACTCTACTACAGACAACACCAAGCTATACTACAGACAATACCAGCTACTCTACTACAGACAATACCAGCTACTCTACTACAGACAACACCAGCTACTCTAATACAGACAACACCAGCTACTCTACCACAGACACCACCAGCTACTCTACTACAGACAACACCAGCGACCTACTACAGACAACACCAGCTACTCTACCACAGACAACACCAGCTACTCTACCACAGACAACACCAGCTACTCTACTACAGACAAACACCAGCTACTCTACTACAGACAAACACCAGCTACTCTACTACAGACAAACACCAGCTACTCTACTACAGAGAAACACCAGCTACTCTACTACAGACAAACACCAGCTACTCTACTAAAGACGACACCCGCCACTCTACTAAAGACGACACCAGCTACTCTACTACAGACAACACCAGCTACTCTACTACAGACGACACCAGCTACTCTACTACAGACGACACCAGCTACTCTACTACAGACGACACCAGCTACTCTACTACAGACGACACCAGTTACTCTACTACAGACAAACACCAGCTACTCTACTACAGACAACACCAGCTACTCTACTACAGACAACACCAGCTACTCTACTACAGACAACACCAAGCTACTCTACTACAGACAACACCAGCTACTCTACTACAGACAACACTAGCTGCACACTAATTGACCATGACATAAAATCAGTCTAATATACTGTAGTAGGGTGGCTACTTTGAAGATATATACAATACAAATGTACAATATATTTTGATTTGTTTAACACGTTTTGGTTACTTTGTTTAACACTTTTTTGGGTACTACATGATTCCATATGTGTTATTTCATAGTTTTGATGTCTTCACTATTATTCTACAATGTAGAATATAGAAAAATGTAAGAAAAACCCTTGAATGATTAAGTGTGTCCAGACTTTTGACTGGTACTGTATGTTAACCCTAATATATCACATTAGTAATGAGATGTATTAATGTTTTGGCTAGATGAAGTAGTGTGTCTGTGTTTTAAAGCCTGTGTTACTAATTACTTACAATTGTAGGCCAATTTTCCCGGGAATATTGCCTCATAAAGACACGATATTTCAACGTTTTTAATCTGGTTGTATGTCAGATATGTGATCGAAGTGCATGAATGTAAATATTCAATGCATTGCATCTACTATGTTTCTTAATGGTGATAGCTCCTTGAATCTCTCAATCAATCACAGATGATTACTACTGGCAGGCAGTCCGGTCTCAAAGAAGATGTTGGGTCTTAGATGACAGTCATCCCACTCTCTCCCAATCCGCCAGTGGATACAGTTACTATTAGAAGTTTTAACTTTAGAGTTGTCGAAACCGAGAATGAATAGTGCTAGTTACAGAACAATTGATGCCTGGAACATTACACTCTGTAAGAATAATCTCAACTAAAGCCCAACATATACAAATAAACAATCTATACTGAACAAAAATATAAACGCAACATGCAACAATTTAAAAGATGTTACCAAGTTACAGTTCATAGAAGGAAATCAGTCAATAGTAATAAAAGTATTAGGCCTTAAATCGATGGATTTCACATGACTGGGAATACAGATATGCATCTGTTGGTCACAGATACCTTAAAAAGGTAGGAGCGTGGATCAGAAAACCTTTCAGTATCTGGTGTGACCACCATTTGCCTCACGCAGCGCAACACATCTCCTTCGCATAGAGTTGATCAGGCTGTTAATTGTGACCTGTGGAAGGTTGTCCCACTCCTCTTCAATGGCAGTGTGAAGTTGCTGGATATTGGAACTGGAACACGCTGTCGTACACTTCTATCCAGAGCATCCCAAACACATGCTCAATGGGTGACATGTCTACTGTGTATGCAGGCCATCGAAGAACTGGAACATGTTCAGCTTCTAGGAATTGTGTACAGGTCCTTGTGACATGGGGCCATGCATTATCATGCTGAAACATGAATGGATGTGGGCGGATGAATAGCATGGCAATGGAGCTCAGGATTTCATCATGGTATCTCTGTGCATTCAAATTGCCATCGATAAAATGCAATGCTGTTCGTTGACCGTAGCTTATGCCCATACCATAACCCCACTTCCACCATGGGGCACTCTGTTCACAATGTTGACATCGGCAAACCGCTCGCCCACACAACACCATACACGTGGTCTACGGTTGTGAGGCCGATTTGGACGTTCTGCCAAATTCTCGAAAACAACATTGGAAGGTGGCTTATGGTAAAGAAATGACCATTCAATTATCTGGCAACAACTCTGTTGGACATTCCTACAATCTGCATGTCAGATTGTAAGATCTGTTGCATTGTGTTGTGTGAAAAAACTGCACATTTTAGAGTGGCCTTTTATTGGCCCCAGCACAAGGTGCATCTGTGTAATGATCATGCTGTTTAATCAGCTTCTTGATATGACACCTGTCAGGTGGACGGATTATCTTTGCAGAGGAAAAATGCTCACTAACAGGAATATAAACAAATTTGTGCACAAAATGTGAGAGAAAAACCCTTTACATGTTACGTTTTATATTTTTGTACACTGTATTAAGCCCAACACATACATACGTACATACGTACGTACATACATACATACATACAGTGGGGCAAAAAAATATTTAGTCAGCCACCAATTGTGCAAGTTCTCCCACTTAAAAAGATTAGAGAGGCCTGTAATTGTCATCATAGGTACACTTCACATATGACAGACAAAATGAGAAAAAAAATCCAGAAAATCACATTTGTAGGATTTTTAATGAATTTATTTGCAAATTATGGTGGGAAATAAGTATTTGGTCACCTACAAACAAGCAAGATTTCTGGCTCTCAAAGACCTGTATTTTCTTCTTTAAGAAGCTCCTCTGTCCTCCACTCGTTACCTGTATTAATGGCACCTGTTTGAACTTGTTATCAGTATAAAAGACACCTGTCCACAACCTCAAACAGTCACACTCCAAACTCCACTATGGCCAAGACCAAAGAGCTGTCGAAGGACACCAGAAACAAAATTGTAGACCTGCACCAGGCTGGGAAGACTGAATCTGCAATAGGTAAGCAGCTTGGTTTGAAGAAATCAACTGTGGGAGCAATTATTAGGAAATGGAAGACATACAAGACCACTGATAATCTCCCTCGATCTGGGGCTCCACGCAAGATCTCACCCCGTGGGGTCAAAATGATCACAAGAACGGTGAGCAAAAATCCCAGAACCACACGGGGGGACCTAGTGAATGACCTGCAGAGAGCTGGGACTAAAAGTAACAAAGCCTACCATCAGTAACACACTACGCCGCCAGAGGACAAAGAATGCTGAGTTGCATCCAAAGAACACCATACCTACTGTGAAGCATGGGGGTGGATACATCATGCTTTGGGGCTGTTTTTCTGCAAAGGGACCAGGACGACTGATCCATGTAAAGGAAAGAATGAATGGGGCCATGTATTGTGAGATTTTGAGTGAAAACCTCCTTCCATCAGCAAGGGCATTGAAGATGAAACGTGGCTGGGTCTTTCAGCATGACAATGATCCCAAACACACCACCCGGGCAACGAAGGAGTGGCTTCGTAAGAAGCATTTCAAGGTCCTGGAGTAGCATAGCCAGTCTCCAGATCTCAACCCCATAGAAAATCTTTGGAGGGAGTTGAAAGTCCGTGTTGCCCAGCAACAGCCCCAAAACATCACTGCTCTAGAGGAGATCTGCATGGAGGAATGGGCCAAAATACCAGCAACAGTGTGTGAAAACCTTGTGAAGACTTACAGAAGACGTTTGACCTCTGTCAATACCAACAAAGGGTATATAACAAAGTATTGAGATAAACTTTTGTTATTGACCAAATACTTATTTCCCACCATAATTTGCATATAAAATAATCAAAAATCCTACAAATGTGATTTTCTGATTTTTTTTCCCTCATTTTGTCTGTCATAGTTGAAGTGTACATATGATGAAAATTACAGGCCTCTCTCATCTTTTTAAGTGGGAGAACTTTCACAATTGGTGGCTGACTAAATACTTTTTTGCCCCACTGTACATACACATACATACACACATACATACACACACACACACACACACACACACACACATACATACATACATACATACATACATACATACATACATACATACATACATACATACATACATACATACATACATACATACATACATACATACATACATACATACATACATACATACATACATACATACATACATTCATACATACATACATATATAGCTCACAGAACAGCCTCAATTCATTGAGGTATGGACTCTACAAGGTGTCGAAGCGTTCCACAGGGATGGTGGCCTATGTTGACTCCAATGCTTCCCACAGTTGTGTCAAGTTGGGTGTCAAACTGTTGAGTGTGAAAAACCTGGCAGCGCTGCACTTCTTGACCCAAACCAGTGTGCCTGGCACCTACCACCATACCCCGTTCTAAGCCACTTAAATATTTTGTCTTTTGTCAATTCATGTCTCAAGGCTTAAAAATCCTTCTTTAAACTGTCTCCTCCCCTTCATCTATACTGATTGAAGTGGTTTTAATAGGTGACCTCAATAAGGGATCATAGCTTTCACCTGGATTCACCTGGTCAGTCTGTTGGAACGAGTAGGTGTTCATAATGTTTTGTATACTCAGTGCTTATATATTATATATTCTTATATAATATATCTATATACTTATAGTACCGGTCAAAAGTTTTAGAACACCTACTCATTCAAGGGTTTTTCTTTATTTTACTTCAACTATGAAATAACAACTATGAAATAACACACATGGAATCATGTAGTAACCAAAAACATGTTAAACAAATCTAAATGTATTTTATATTTGAGATTCTTCAAATAGCCACCCTTTTGCCTTGATGACAGCTTTGCACACTCTTGGCATTCTCTCAACCAGCTTCATGAGGTAGTCACCTGGAATGCGTTTAAATTTGTGAAATTTCTTTCCTTATTAATGAATTTAAACCAATCAGTTGTGTTGTGACAAGGAAGGGGGGTATACAGAAGATAGCCCTATTTGGTAGAAGACAGAGTCCATGTTATGGCAAGAACACATCAAATAAGCAAAGACAAACGACAGTCCATCATTACTTTAAGACATGAAGGTCAGTGAAGAAGGAAAATATCTGCAAAGAAACATTACTGAAGGACACCAATAAGAAGAAGAGACTTGCCTGGGCCAAGAAACACAAGCAATGGACATTAGACCGGTGGAAATCTGTCCTTTTGTCTGGAGTCCAAATTGGAGATTTTTGATTCCAACCAACTTGTTTTTGTGAGATGCAGTGTGGGTGAATGGATGATCTCCACATGTGTATTTCCCACTGTAAAGCATGGAGGAAGAGGTGTTATGGTGTGGAGGTGCTTTGCTGGTGACACTGTCAGTGATTTATTTGGAATACAAGGCACACTTAACCAGCATGGCTACCACAGCATTCTGCAGTGATACGCCTTCCCATCTGGTTAGTGGGACTATCATTTGTTTTTCAACAGGAAAATGACTCAACATACCTCCAGACTGTGTAAGGGCTATTTGACCAAGAAAGAGAGTGATGGAGTGCTGCATCAGATGACCTGGCCTCCACAATCCCCAGACCTCAACCAAATTGAGATGATTTGGGATGAGTCGGACCGCAGAGTGAAGGAAAGCCAGCCAACAAGTGCTCAGCATATGTGGGAACTCCTTCAACACTACTGGAAAGGCATTCCAGGTGAATCTGGTTGAGAGAATGCCACGAGTGTGCAATGCTGTCATCAAGGCAGAGGGTGGCTATTTGAAGAATGTCAAATACAAAATACATTTTGATTTGTTTTAACACTTTTTTGGTTACTACATGATTCCATATGTGTTATTTTATAGTTTCATGTCTTCACTATTATTCTACAATGTAGAAAATAGTAAAAATTAAGAAAAACCCTTTAATGAGTAAGCGTTCCAAAACCTTTGACCGATAGTGTACCTATTTTCATATTTTTGACTTTCTTTGCTTCCAGACCCACGGGGAAGGGGTGGAATATGGAGGGTTGCTCTCTGTTCTCCGGGAGCAGGGTGGGAGGGTGGATCTATGTACCTTTTCAAGATCATCTGTGATATGAACACTTCTTCCCCTCTCTCTCCCAGGCTTTCTCTCTGGTATAGAAACATGCCCAGTTTAAAGATGACTTCTATGTGCCCTACGCTCAGTGGCTGGCTGAGAACAACCTTTTTGAGGATGGAAGAGAGAATATACTCATCCCTATATGTTACAGGAGCTCAATGTTTGATGTTCCCAAATGGTATAGTAACTTTGCCAAGGCCATGTCTGTTGAAACTTCTTAGCACTAGTTTTTTTTTATCTCATTTTGTGCACCTTACATTGACCAGACATATCTCAGATCCTTCTGGAATCAGAACCAGATCAACGTATCACAGAATACCACCGATGGCTAGAAGGCAACGTTAGTTCCTAACATGGGGTACATATGGAAACCATATAAAGGTTGGCCCGTTTAGTTTTTTACTACTTCCTCTTCTCTACTCTCTCTGTTCATTGTAAAACATGATCCACAGCTAGACAGACTGCTAACACGATTACATGCCATGCATGGTTCCAATCAGCACTACAACAAGAATTCCTAATTATGACTTGAAGAACTATAATCACCACATGGATTTACAATTAGGATCCCTGCATGCATATTTATCTACTGTACTGTATCCAATTGATCTTGCACAATATTCTTCTCTGTGTCTTGCTGTAGAGTATATAGTTGAACAGCCCTGGTTGTGTTTCAGTCTAGAAGTGATCTGTTGTTGTGCTGTCTGTATTGTGTTTTCGTAATGGTGTATTGTGTTACCACCACAGTGATTGGTATTGCCTTTAGGTCCTTGTAGTCTAGTAGCCTGGTAGTTCCTCACCTGGCTAAGGCTGACTGGCGACTGTAACTCCTCACAAACTTAAACGTGTGGTGTAACCGAGCTACATCACAGAGCTTTGTGGGCCCAGACCACAGCCCATGTTAATCATTGTTAGTGTAGTGTGTTTGGGGAGGGTATGTGGTTTGTGTGTGTGCCTGTATAGTGTTCGTGTCCTTACACTAAGCAGCAGCAGCTGACTGTGGTTTTATCCGCCTGGCTGCACTGATAAATATTAGCCACTAATATGTCCTGACCTCCTGTACATCTAGCAGGACAGACAGGGTCACCCGAGGGGCTGTCTCCCTGAAGCTGGCTTTAATTAGCCACAGATAGCAGCATGAAGAATAGGACATATGTTTACTGGTGCTCTGCTTGCTAAGTGCCATGCTGTTTGACATTTGGGAGTGGGTTCGTTTAAGAAGACGTCTGTTTGTAGTTAGTGAAAATATTGTCTCGTATACGTTAAGTACAAATTGCCCTTGGCGTGTAGTAGCGAGAGAGAGAGAGAGAGTGTGTGATGCTGTTCAACTCTGGCAGCCTGAGAATGAGACAGAGTAATGGGAAAGGTGTTGGCTCCTATAAGGTTTAATCTCAAGGAGATTTCTTAGACTTGTCAAAGCATATCTCTGTTGTTGCAATAGAAGCAGCGTTAAGGGCTGTCCAGACGGGAAGAGATGGGGTGGAGTGTAGTTCTCCAAAACAGAGCAGATTCCTATTTTTGCCACCTCTGCTTTTACGTGCACGATCACCACCAATCACTCCGCCTGGATAGAATTCTGCCCCCTGACTGGCTCCGTTGGACATGTATGGGCAGCTCTGCCCCGCTTCATGTCCGGAAAGCCCTTTTAAAGGTAGACTCAGCGAAATGATGTTGCCATGAGCAGTAACGGATATTTTGAGAGGAGCGAGATGCAA
Source organism: Oncorhynchus masou masou (assembly GCF_036934945.1). Lineage (NCBI taxonomy): Eukaryota > Metazoa > Chordata > Actinopteri > Salmoniformes > Salmonidae > Oncorhynchus > Oncorhynchus masou. The sequence continues at coordinate 46,515,864 of NC_088229.1, read as the reverse complement.
CATTTCACACAGTATCTGTGCAAGTACACAGGTCTGCTTCACGCTGTGGACAGCGTGGTAACCAGGGGACCAAAACAGCAGAGAAGTTGAGCCTCACGCTTCAACGCTCTTAGTTGTTGTGGAAATTATCCCACTATGCCGTTTACTTTCTGCATCTACGTCATATTGCGTGATAAGTTTACCTTTAAGCGCCACTCAAGCTCGCTTTTCCTCCTCCATCGCTACACTTAAGTCTCTTCACTTCCTTCTCTCCTCCCCCCACAGCATTCCACAAGGCTGGCGGACAGAGTGATGCTGTGAAGGTGTTGAAGCAGCTTACCCACAATGCCGTGGTGAAGAGAAGGTTTAATGAGGCTGTGTATTATTACTGGATACGGTCTATGCAGTGTTTGGACATCACTAGGGGTAAGGGAGTCTACCTAGTGAAAGTCTTCACATTTTCCTGCCTCAAAATTACCTTTAAAAAGGGGGTAAGAACAGAAAATTAGGAGAGGAAGGACGCTGAAGAAGTTCAGGCATTTCCAGCAGCTGGCTGAGCTCTACCATGTTTACCGCTCTATACAGCGTTACACTGTAAGATGCTCACCATGCCTAAAGGTAGAGTAGAGCCCAGTAAGTACAGTTAAGAGTGGGTTAAGGTTGAGTTAAGAAAAGCTAAGAAGTTAAGAAAAACTGGTTTGAGAAAGTTGAGAATGGTAGCTTGCAGTACGGCCAGACAAAAACTGTGAAGGCTAAATTCCCTTCTTTTCCTTAGTTGAAATACAAAATGCTTTTGGAATCCATTCCAATTCAGCAATATACTGCTGCAAAGCATAAGTTGGTTAGATATACAGAGCAAAGCCATCAATGAGAGAACATTCCTGGAGATTCTGTCGACAACAGCCCCGATGTGTGATAAAGTGCGTCTCGGTGAGAGGTGTAGGAGTCAGGCGCAGGAGAGCAGGGATTTTCTTTGAGAAGCGTGTTTAATGTAGAGATCTGTACACATAGTCCACCAATACAAAATTGGCCCAGATGAACGTCCAAACAACGCGCTCGAAGGAAAACAAACTCGTGTCAGTACACGGAGGAACAACCACAGTCCCGTCACTACATACACATACGTCAAATGCGAAAACAATAAACCGCATAGAATACTGAACGCTAATACTCACAAGCTTAATCCTGCACGAATTACGGCAGGTAACAGGTGCCCTATATACCCACAGAAATCAAAGCAATTGAAACCAGGTGTGAAAAGGAACACAGACAAAACAATCAGAAAAAGAAAAAGGGATCGGTAGAGGCTAGTAAACCGGCGACGCCGAGCGCCGCCCGAACAGGGAGAGGAGTTACCTTCGGTAGAAATGACAGTACCCCCCCCCCCCCCTGATGTGCGGCTCCCGCAGCGCGACGACGCCGGCCTCGAGGACGACCCGGAGGACGAGGCGCAGGGCGATCCGGATGGAGGCGGTGAAACTCCCTTAGCATAGGTGGATCCAGTACGTCCTCCACCGGCACCCAGCATCTCTCCTCCGGACCGTACCCCTCCCAGTCCACGAGGTACTGAAGACCCCCCACCCGACACCTCGAGTGCAGTATGGACCGAACTGCATACGCCGGCGCCCCCCCCGATGTCCAGGGGGGCGGAAGGACCTCCCGCACCTCATCTTCTTGAAGCGGACCAGCCACCACCGGCCTGAGGAGAGACACATGAAACGAGGGGTTAATACGGTAATACGGGGGGAGCTGTAACCTATAACACACCTCGTTTATTCTCCTCAGGACTTTGAATGGCCCCACAAACCGCGAACCCAGCTTCCGGCAGGGCAGGTGGAGGGGCAGGTTTCGGGTCGAGAGCCAGACCCGGTCCCCCAGTGTGTACACCGGGGCCTCGCTGCGGTGACGGTCGGCACTGGCCTTCTGCCGCCCTTCGGCCCGTTTAAGGTACCCGTGGGCGGCCTCCCAGGTTTCCCTTGAGCGTCTCACCCAATCGTCCACCGCAGGAGCTTCAGTCTGGCTCTGATGCCATGGTACCAGGACCGGCTGATAGCCCAAAACACATTGGAAGGGCGACAGGTTCGTAGAGGAGTGGGGGAGTGAGTTCTGGGCCATCTCTGCCCAGGGGATGTACTTCGCCCACTCCCCTGGTCGGTCCTGGCAATACGACCGCAGAAACCTACCCACATCCTGGTTCACTCTCTCCACCTGCCCATTACTCTCGGGGTGAAACCCAGAGGTTAGGCTGACTGAGACCCCCAAATGTTCCATGAACGCCTTCCACACCCTGGATGTGAACTGGGGACCCCGATCAGAAACAATATCCTCAGGCACCCCGTAGTGCCGTAATACGTGAGTAAACAGGGCCTCCGCCGTCTGTAGGGCCGTAGGGAGACCGGGCAAAGGGAGGAGACGACAGGACTTAGAAAACCGATCCACAACGACCAGGATTGTGGTGTTGCCCTGTGACGGTGGCAGATCGGTCAAGAAGTCAACCGACAGGTGTGACCAAGGCCGCTGTGGAACGGGAAGGGGTTGTAACTTCCCTCTGGGCAGGTGCCTAGGAGCCTTGCACTGAGCGCACACTGAGCAGGAGGACTTGGTTAAAGTGGGCTAAAGGGGGCCACCAGTACTTCCCACTAAGACATCGCACCGTCCTCCCGATCCCCGGGTGACCAGAGGAAGGGGACGTGTGAGCCCACCAAATTAACCTGTCACTAACCTCCAGCGGAACATACACCCGTCCCGCTGGACCATGTGGTGGAGTAGGCTAAACACGTGATGCTCGCTCAATTTGTACGTCCACCTCCCACCTTACAGGTGCCACTAGACAAGAAGCCGGGAGGATGGGCGCAGGATCAATGGCCCGCTCCTCCGTATCATATAGTCTGGACAGTGCGTCTGCCTTAGTGTTCTGAGAGCCTGGTCTATAGGAGATGGTAAACCTAAATCGGGTGAAAAACATGGCCCACCTTGCCTGACGAGGGTTCAGTCTCCTCGCTGCCCGAATGTACTCTAGATTACGGTGGTCAGTCCAGATGAGAAAAGGGTGTTGGGCCCCCTCAAGCCAATGTCTCCACACCTTCAGGGCTCTGACAACAGCTAGCAGCTCCAGATCCCCCACGTCATAGTTTCGCTCCGCTGGGCTGAGCTTCCGAGAAAAGAACGCACAGGGGCGGAGCTTCGGTGGCGCACCCGAGCGCTGGGAGAGCACGGCTCCAACCCCAGCCTCGGATGCGTCCACCTCCACTATGATTGCCAAAGAGGGGTCCGGAAGCACCAGCACGGGAGCCGAGGTAAAAAGATCCTTCAGGCGACCAAAAGCCCTGTCCGCCTCAGCCGACCATCCCAGACGCATCGGCCCCCCCTTCAGCAGTGAAGTAATGGGCGCAGCCACCTGCCCAAAACCCTGGATAAACCTCCGGTAGTAGTTCGCAAACCCTAAGAACCTTTGCACCTCCTTTACCGTGGTTGGAGTCGGCCAATTATGCACGGCTGCAATGCGGTCATCCTCAATCACCAACCCCGATGTGGAATTGCGATATCCAAGGAAGGAGACGGCCTGTTGGAAGAACGAGCATTTCTCAGCCTTGACGTACAGGTCATGCTCCAACAGTCGCCCAAGTACCCTGCGCACCAGAGACACATGCGCGGCCCGTGTAGCGGAATAGACCAGAATATCATCGATGTAAACCACCACACCCTGACCGTGCAGGTCCCTGAGAATCTCATCCACAAAAGATTGGAAGACTGCTGGAGCATTCTTCAACCCGTACGGCATGTCGAGTTACTCATAATAGCCGGATGTGGTACTAAATGCCGTCTTCCACTCATCTCCCTTCCGGATACGCACCAAGTTATATGCACTCCTGAGATCCAGTTTTGTGAAAAACCGTACTCCGTGAAATGACTCAATCGCCGTGGCAATGAGAGGTAGCGGGTAACTATACCCCACCGTGATGGAATTTAGACCTCTATAGTCAATGCACGGACGCAGACCACCCTCCTTCCTCACAAAAAAGAAACTCGAGGAGGCAGGTGAGATGGAGGGCCGAATGAACCCCTGCCCCAGAGATTCCGATATGTATGTCTCCATAGCCACCGTCTCCTCCTGTGACAGGGGATACACGTGACTCCTGGGAAGTGCAGCGCCTAACAGGAGATTTATCGCACAATCCCCTCGTCAATGAGGTAGTAATTGGGTCGCCTTCTTTTTACAGGAGGCGATAGCCAAATCGGCATATTCTGAGGGAATGTGCACGGTGGAGACTTGGTCTGGACTCTCCACCATTGTAGCACCGATGGAAACTCCTACACACCTGCCTGAGCACTCTTCCGACCACCCCGGTAGAGCCCTCTGTTGCCATGAAATCCTGGGGTTGTGACGGGTCAACCAGGGGATCCCCAACACCACCGGAAACGCAGGAGAATCAATGAGGAAGAAACTAATGCTCTCCACATGACCCTCCTGCGTAACCATACCACCTCTCTCCCATCTCTCCATCGTCGCCATCACCTGATCCATGGCGGTTCCCAGCCGGTGTAACACTGCCGTGTGGTGTTGAACTCGCTCCTCCACGGACCCTGGGAGCGCGTCCGCTCCTGCTGACTCCATAGTTATTGGTGCAGGATTCTATACCCCACAGCAATCAAAGCAATTGAAACCAGGTGTGAAAAGGAACACAGACAAAACAACCAGAAAAAGAAAAAGGGATCGGTAGCGGCTAGTAAACCGGCGATGCTGAGCGCCGCCCGAACAGGGAGAGGAGTTACCTTCGGTAGAAGTCGTGACACGATGACCATTGCTACAACCCAACTCATGTCAACAATGACGTCAACTCTCTGAACCCACTATGACCCCTGTTTCTATAGTAACCAGTTAATTAAATTATAATTTATTATGATAACCCCTCCCACCAGCACCCCTTCTTGAGGGGTACACTATATATACAAAAGTATGTGGGACACCCCTTTAAATTATTGGTTTCGACTATTCAACCACACCCGTTGCTGACAGGTGTATAAAATCGAGCATAATCTCCATAGACAAACATTGGCAGTAGAATGGCCTTACTGAAAAGCTCATTGACTTTCAATGTGGCACCGTCATAGAATACCACCTTTCCAACAAGTCAGATTGTCAAAGCTGCCCCGGTCAACTTTTTAAGTGCTGGTATTGTGAAGTGGAAACGTCTAGGAGCAACAATGGCTCAGCTGCGAAGTGGTAGGCCACACAAGCTCACAGAATAGGACAGACAAGTGCCGAAGCGCTTAAAAATCGCCTGTCCTCAGTTGCAACACTCACCACCGAGTTCCAAACTGCCGCTTGAAGCAGCATCAGCATAAGAACTGTTCATCTGGAGCTTCATCGAATGGGTTTCCATGGCCCACGCACACACACAAGCCTATCACCCTGCGCAATGCCAAGCGTCAGCTAGAGTTGTGTAAAGCTCACCGCCATTGGACTCTGGAGCAGTGGAAACACGTTCTCTGAAGTGATTAATCACGTTTCACCATCTGGCAGTCTGACGAACGAATCTGGGTTTGGCGGATGACTTCAACCCCATCGAACACCTTTGGGCTGAATTGGAAAGCCGACTGCAAGCCAGGCCTAATCGCCGAACATCAGTGCCAGACCTCACTACGGCAAGTCGCCGCAGCAATGTTCCAACGTCTAGTGGAAATCTTTCCCAGAAGAGTAGAGGCTGTTATAGCAGCAAAGGGGGGACCAACTCCATATCAATGCCCGTGATTTTGGAGATGTTCGACGAGCAGGTGTCCACATACTTTTGGTCATGTAGTGTATGTCTGATTATAAGCACCCTGTCCCTTTTAGGCTGGTATGCAGTGGCTTAACTATCCCTGGCCTGTGTCAGTGTGCTCTCTCTCTCTCTGTTTGTTTTTACAGTACTCTACCCTGGTCACACCCCTGAAATAAGGAACCCCTGTGATTGAATCCAGAGCAGGAACCGTATAGATCTCACTTTAACTCTCCCGGCCAAAGGAATTTGATGAGCCATCAAACACTACGGGAGCTAGCTGGCGCTACACACTAATAAACACACCCTGCCTCTTAACCGAGCCCATGTGAGCAAAGTGCTCTGTGCTGTGAAGGGAGGATGTGGCGCAGCTCAGGCTATTCTTTATCTTCAGACTAGTGTTTAAGGCAGGAGTGCGAGTAAGAGAAAAGAAGTGGAGGGCAAGGGAGGAAGAGAGGAGCAAAAGGGGCAGAGACGGAGTCTCAAAGATGTGTGTATCTGATGGATGTTGTGTGCCTTCTGTCTCTCTCTGCCCCCTTTCCCTGCCGCCCATCCTTACATTTGAGTCATCTAGCAGATGCTCTTATCCCGAGCAACTTACAGTTATTGCATTCATCTTAAGAAAGCTAGGTGGGACAACCACATAGTAAGTCCACCTTTCCTCAATAAAGTAGCTATCAGTCAGAGCTAGAAGGGGGGGTCAAGTGCAAATGTGAAGAGGGGAATTATTTAAAATACTCTTTGAAGAGGTAGGGTTTCAGGTGCTTTCGTGAGATGGAAGCTTCAGATGGAAGCTGGCTCTACCATTGGGGTGCCAGAGAAGAGATTGCACTGGGCTGAGCAGGAGCTGCCCTCCCTTAGGGGTGGGAGGGCCAAGAGACCAGAGGTGGCAGAACGGAGTGCTCGGTTTGGGTTGTAAGGTTTGTGCATAGCCTGAAGGTAGGGAGGGGCAGTTCCTCTTGCTGCTCTGTAGGTAAGCATCATGGTCTTGTAGTGGAAGTGCTCTTCAACTGGAAGCCAGTGGAGGAGCGGGATGACATGGGAGAACTTGAAAAGGTTGAAAACCAAGCGGGCTGCAGCACTCTGGATAAGTTGCAGGGGTTTGATGGGGCGGGTTGCAGTACTCCAGACGGGACATGACAAGTGCCTGGATTAGGAACTGTGCCGCTTCCTGTGTGAGGTAGGGTCGTACTCTACGGATGTTGTAGAGCATGACCTGCAGGAGTGAGTCACTGCTTTGATGTTTGCAGAGAACGATAGGGTGTTGTCCAGGGTCACGCCAAGGTTCTTTGCACTCTAGGAGGGAAACACTGTGGACTTTTCAATCATGATGGAGATGTCTTTGAGCAGGCAGGCCTTCCCCTGGAGGAAGAGTAGCTCCGTCTTGTTGAGCTTCCTGCTTCCTTTCCCGCCCTCTATTTCCCTCCTCTCTCCCTTCTCCTCTCTCCAGGATGAACCCTTCAGCTCTCATATACCTGAGACGCTCTTTAACATCTCCAGGTACTTCCTGCACAACCTCACCAAGGATGTACCACTGGGCATTACTAAAGTGTATCCTTCCAATGTGGGGCCTACTTCTGCGACTTGTGTTGCAACGGTCTAAAGCAGGAGGCCAAATCCATGTGTCAAATGTCACATGTTTTGTTTTAGTTGATGCACAGAGAGGGAGAAGGTAAAGTAGAAAAAGAGAGAGAGTGTTGGTGCCAGTGAACAAACAGATTAGAGGAAACAGCCTAGCGCAGCCAAGAGATGGGCAGGAAGAGAAGATGCCAGGAAGAGGCACATCCTCACTAACCAAAACAAACCCACTGATTACCACACACACACACACACACACACACACACACACACACACACACACACACACACACACACACACACACACACACACACACACACACACACACACACACACACACACACACACACACACACACACACACACACACACACACACGCCAGGAAGAGGATGAGCCTCTTCCTGGCCATCTCCCTTTTTACTTCACTTGGTTTCCCCTAATCTGTTTGTTCACTGGCACCAACACTCTCTCTTTTTTCTACTCTTTTCTACTTTTACCATCCTCTCTGATGCCGCTTGGAAAACCTTGAACTGGGATTTGTGAGTTTAGCGGACTCTAACACGGCACAATGTCATGGAAAACACTGCTAAACAACACACAACAGGAGGAGATAAATTGATTAACAATTCCAATACTGACGCTGGGACAGAGGAGAGGAGAGCTGTTGGAGCTAGTAGATGAATATCAGGCTTCTGCAGCTGCAAGTCATTGACCTAGTGTTGCCTTTCTTAGAGGTACCTCAGTGCACAACAATCTTCATCTATACAAACAGGCAGCAATTTCCTCTGCTCAAACACACACGTGCAAGGATGAATACACAAACACTTACAAGTATAAATTCCTCTACTCACAGCACTTTTAAACAAAACGCCAAGGTAGATATTTTAGAGAGGATCAGTACACCCATCACAGAGCAAAACAGAGTATTGACTGGGGCTTGTGGTTGCTGGCAACAATGGCTATGCTTAGCATACATACACAGCTCTGATGAGTGTACAGTATGTACTATCAATTGCGTGCCCAGTTCTGTCTTGATCTACACTTCCTGTTCTGGAGTTCTGAAGAAGTTTCCAGTAGGCACTGATCTAAGTTCAGTTTTCCATTTCCTAGCCTAATATTTAGGGTATAATTTGAAGAGAGTATGCTGACCTCAGATCTGTTGCTAAGGGCAATTTCTACCTGTAGCAGCTTGTTGTCCTTGGTGGTGGGTCTCAGTAACACTCTGTATGCGTTGGCTAAGCAGAGCAGAACCCCGGGAGAGTTTGAGCTGGCCAGACCCTCTCGCTTCCAGGAGACCATGGACCTGGGTAGCCTTACCGTCTACTCCAAACCACTTCAAGCAGGTGTGTGTGTTTTGCATGCGTGCACACCAGGGTTTCTGTTAGGAAAATGTGGCGCCAGACAACGTGACCGGTAAGATTTTAATTTATTGGCCATTTGAGAAATTTACCGGACCCATATGCTTTGGGGTGCTTAACAGAACATGTAACTCATGTATTGAAGCAGCCAATAATGCGATTTGGGGGAAACACAAACATTCTGCGCAAATATAGCAATTACAAATGTGACAAAGATTAAAACTTAGAAAGAGGGGGGAACTAAAGATGCAACATCTAGGTTGGGTTGTATATATGACTAGAATTGTGCCTTTGGCTTCTGGACAACAAAATAAAGTTGACATGAAAACCAATAGAACAGGAGAGAAATGGCATAGTGGTGGGTCCAATAGGGAAGTATACTGAAGGAAAATATAAATGCAACATGTCCAACATTTTACTGAGTTACAGTTCATTTAAGGAAATCAGCCTAATCGATGAATTGCACATGACTGGGAATGCATTAAGGTCACAGATACCTGTGTGTGTGACCACCATTTGCCTCATGCAGCGCTACACATCTCCTTTGCATAGAGTTGATCAGGCTGTTGATTATGGCCTGTGTAATGTTGCCCCACTCCTCTTCAATGGCTGTTCGAAGTAGGTATATATTGGCGGAAACTGAAACACGCTGTTGTACATGTCGATCTAGAGCATCCCAAACATGCTCAATGGGTGACATGTCTGGTGAGTATGCAGGCCATGGAAAAACTGGGACATTTTCAGCTTTCAGGAATTGTGTACAGATCCTTGCGATATGGGGCTGTGCATTATCAGACTGAAACATCAGGTGATGGCGACGGACAAATGGCATGACAATGGGCCTCAGGTTCTCGTCACAGTATCTCTGAGCAATCAAATTGCCATAGATAAAATGCAAATGTGTTTGTGGTCCATAGCTTATGCCTGCCTATACCATAACCCCACCGCCACCATGGAGCACTCTGTTTACAATGTTGACATCAGCAAACAGCTCACCCAACAAAGCCATAAGGCGTTGCGGTTGTGTACAACGATGTTGGAGGCGGCTTATGGTAGAGAAATTAACACAAAATTCTCTGGCAACAGCTCTGGTGGACATTCCTGCAGTCAGCATGCCAATTGCAGACATCTGTGGCATTGTGTTGTGTGACAAAACTGCACATTTTAGAGTGGCATTTTATTGTCCCCAGCACAAGGTGTGCCTGTGTAATGATGCTGTCTAATCAACTTCTTGAAATGCCACACCCATCAGGATTATCTTGGCAAAGGAGAAATGCTCACTCATAGGGATTTAAACACATTTGTGCACAACATTTGAGAAAAATAACCTTTTTGTGCATATGGAACATTTCTGGGATCTTGATTTTCAGCTCATGAAATATAGGACCAACACTTTGCATAATATAATCACTCCTATACTGAAATACTTCACCAGAAAGCATGACTTATCCACAGTGGAATCGAAGATAAATAGCCTCTTTAAAAAAAAAAAATAATAATCATTTAGCACACACTTTTATCCAGAGCGACTTACAGGAACAATTAGTGTTGACTGCCTTGCTCAAGGGCACATCAACAGATTTTTCACCTAGTCTGCTCAGGGATTCAAACCAGCAGCCTTACAGTTATGGCTCAACGCTCTTAACCGCTAGGAGACCTGCCACCCTATGAGCATGTCTAATTTCTCTGTCCTGATAATGTTGAGAGGGGCGTGCGGACCTGAGTATGCATAAGAAGTACCTGGCCTGCTGCACAGAAATGTAGGAAAGTGATTCCATTTTTTTTACATGCAAATTCGACTAATAATATATTAAAACTATAGTTCCTCACAGTAAGCTATTTATAAATCTTTCTTACAATCTCCCCCTCGATAATCACCAATCCTTAGTGTAAAAGATGGAAGTTATACTGCTACATTGGCCAATAGGCTATGAGTTCCATGTGCTCATTTCTTTAGCCGCCAATGGATCCCGGTGTATCAGTGTGCCAATATGGCAGAGGCTGGTGATCTCGCTTTAGTTGACTTTGAACTTTTTATGATGAACCGCGTGACAATGATTTTGAGAAACTAAAATGTTATTATTGAAATTAATCTGTTCCAAGAAAAAGCACATATGAAAATCATAACTGGCACGCAGAATTGTAGATATGGTTGAATGATTTGTATGCTTCCCCAAGCTTGAAACTCACGCGCCGCCTATGAAGTCTTAATAAAATAATTGCCTTCATGGTCAGATTTTGCCCATAGACATGCCATTTATGAAATAAAACATTCAGATTTCAAACAATTAAGTATGTTTTTAAAATGGATACTGCCTTCAGCTCACATTGTAAAGTTGTGGGTGAAGCGCTTATAGCCTGTTGCCTATGCTTGAATGGTGAATGGGAGACCGCTTAAATTACCAGTTGAGAAATAAAAATAGTAGCTCTTTTTAATCGTGCACCCAAACAGTTTTAACACGCAATTGCAGTTAGAATTGTTGCGTAATGAATGTACTTATAAAAGCACATGTTTTACTCCAGCAGCAACCAAATGAGGAGTTGCAGGAGAAATCCCTCACAAAATAACCGCTGTATGTTTTGCACGTGATAGTTTTGTTGGATAAATAAAATACACACAGGCCAATTTAATTCCACTAAATTATGCAATTTATAGACCTTACAGATATGAATCCTAATGTTAATATATTATAACATGAATGAAAATGACATATATATGGATGTTGCCCCCAAAAAATTATTGGTAAATGTTGAATTAAAATGGAAATTACTAAAAGTAACTCCACAACATATAACTGATATTCTTATATGTGTGGGGTACAGAGATGAGGTAGTCATTTAAAAATCATGTTAAACACACAGAGTGAATCCATACAACTTACTATGTGACTTGTTAAGCAAATTTTTACTCCTGTACTTAGGCTTGCCATAACAAAATGGTTACTTATTTACTCAAAACATTTTAGCTTTAAATGTGTTATTAATTTGTAAACATTTCGAAAAACATAATTCCACTTTGACATTATGGGGTAAGCCAGTAAGAAAAAAAATCTCAATTGAACCCATTTTAAATTCAAGCTGAAAAACGACAAAATGTGGAAAAGGTAAAGGTGTGTGAATACTTTCTGAAGGCACTTTCTTTCTTTTTTTTGTAGAGTGTGTATCTTATACGTTTGTGTATATTCACAAAGGTGTGTATGTGTGTAACCCAGGACCTGATCTCCATGTGTTACCGCTGCTCCACCAACAACCCCCTGCTGGACAGCCAGGGCAGTGTGTGTATCAACTGCAAACAGCCCTTGATCTACACGGCATCGTCATACGGTAGGTTGACACCAGTCTCTTTGTGTGTTATTAATGTGTCACTGTACTGTAAACGTCCTACCTCTGTTGCAGTTCTACCTGGACGAGGGTATTGGTGATGAGGAGGCTGTGTCTGTCATTGCCCTGGAGGTCCCTCGCATCGACTGGAATGCCGCAGTAGGGGTATCCATTACCTTATGCAGTGTACACCACTAAAATCAACACATTTCTCATGACCACTTTTAGCTAATGGGAATAATCTGTATGTTAAGGTTGTGTGCTCGTACACGTTTCCATACATACACACATTACATACAGTATGTGTACGTGTCAGTGCTGAGGTGTGTGTTCTGAGAAGGTAGTAATCCAAGTATTTCTTGGCACTGATTTAATTTCTGCCGAGCAGCATAAGCTGTCAGGCCTAAGTCATCTTAGCGGTGAGAGTTAATAGGGTTAGAGGGAATCTTCTCTCTCAGTTTAATGACACTAACACCTCAGAGACCTCTCTGTCTGGGATTAACCTGCATTAGCCTGCCTGCCACAAGGGCACGGTGGCCACGGCTTTTCTTAGAAACCACATGCTGACTAACTCACTGACTGACCTTTAGTAGTCTCCTCTCTCCGTCACTCTTACTGGCTGAGCTCTGAGGGTGAAATGTTGAGCATTTCAGTGTTTTTGTTTTTCTTTGGTGTTAAAATGCTCAAGGTGGTGGCATGGGTCTGTTAATGGTGTATGGCTTAAATGTGTGTAAGAAAGCAGGAAGAAGAAGTATTGTGCACGTCTACGAGTGAGTCCTTAACGGTGTCAGAATCCCAGTCCCTGAAGCTGGATGATGGCACGGAAGACACAAAGGAGGACATCTTCATGGCCAAACTCAGCTTTGAGTTGAGGAGGGAGGGACAGAAAGAGGGAAGGATATGGGAAGTAAGGAGAATGTAGGAGAGAGAGACAGATGGAAGGGGTAAAGAGTGAGAGGGTGGTTAGAAAGGTGGAAGAGAGGGAGGAGGGAAACTAACAGGAGAGTATGAATGGAAAGACTCAGATTCCCTTTACAGCAGGGTGGGTCTGACTATGTCCCAGTGGTGGTTAGTTGCTCTGTGCTGAGGTCTATGAGCAGCAGGGATGTCCTGCTCAAGCCCTGGCCTAAACCCCTTCAGTGAGAGTACTACCGCGCCTTACTGCCTGCTGTCAGCATCAATATGTGCCGCTCCTGGTTCCAGGTACTAAATAGCTGGAACACACAGACACACACACACACAGAATTGCACTTTATGTCCCCTCACCCCTTTCACACACACACCCAGGTGCAGAATAGGGAGGTACATTTTTTTAGAATCATAAAAATATTACACAGTACATGCTCGCACACACCGTGGCACTCCATAGCCCTCTGGCAGAATCTCAGAATTAACTCTCCTTTGCTTTTATGTTTCACTTATTTTTGTGTTTCGTGTTTTTTACCAGAAGTGTTTTTTACCAAATGTTGCTAGCGGAGGTGCTAGATTTTGTGTTGCTATCTATGGGAATCCCTCCTCTGCCTGGTGCTGTGTTCTCTGACCCATTCATCCTGTCTTCTCTGCTGTGTTTCCTCTAATCTAGATGTTCCACAGTGAAGACTATGAGCTGCCAGAGCTTCAGCTTAACTGCTCTCTCTATGCTGACTGCCGATCGATGAACCCAACTGACCTCCGCAAACTGGTTTAGAATCACTTAATCCATCTCCCAGTTAATTAATATATTTTATCAACATTTCTACTTGGTTATAATCCAGCCAATAAATATTTATGTTCGATTGTATGCTGATCTGGAATCAGTTACATGGCTTTCATCAAAAGTCCAGTCTGATTGAAAAAGGAGTTGGAGTCAGTTTCTCTCTTGCTCTTCTGAGGAATATTCCGCCCATATGCTCACACCTGATCAGAAATACAGTGTAGACATTGTTAATGTTGTAAATGACTATTGTAGCTGGAAACGGCAGATTTTTTAATGGAATATCTACATAGGCGTACAGAGGCCCATTATCAGCAACCATCACTCCTGTGTTCCAATGGCACGTTGTGTTAGCTAATTCAAGTTTATCATATTAAAAGGCTAATTGATCATTAGAAAACAACTCTTTTGCAATTGTGTTAGCACAGCTGAAAACTATTGTGCTGATAAAAAGTAGCAATAAAACTGGCCTTTAGACGAGTTGAGTATCTGGAGCGTTAGCTTTTGTGGGTTTGATTATAGGCACAAAATGGCCAGAAACAAAGACATTTCTTCTGAAACTTGTTCTGAGAAATGAAGGCTATTCCATGCGAGAAATTGCCAAGAAACTGAAGATCTGGTACAATGCTGTGTACTACTCCCTTCACCGAACAGCGCAAACTGGCTCTAACCAGAATAGAAAGAAGAGTGGGAGGCCCCGGTGCACAACTGAGCAAGAGGACAAGTACATTAGAGTGTCTAGTTTGAGAAACAGATGCCTCACAAGTCCTCAACTGGCAGCTTCATTAAATAGTACCCGCAAAACACCAGTCTCAACGTCAACAGTGAAGAGGCGACTCCGCGATCCCGGCCTTGTTAAATGTTGAGGGGCGGTAGGTAGCATAGTAGTTAGAGCGTTGGGCCAGTAACTGAAAGGTTGCTAGCTCGAATCCCCGAGCTGACAAGGTAAAAATCCCTAAACAAGGCAGTTAACCTAGGCCGTCATTGTAAATAAGAATATATTCTTAACGGACTTGCCGAGTTAAAAAAAAAATGTCTACATTATTTCTGATCAATTTTATGTTATTTTAATGGACATAAAATGTGCTTTTCTTTCAAAAACAAGGAGATTTCTAAGTGACCCTAAACTTTTGAATGGTAGTGTACGTTATTTGAGTGACGAGGTTATGACGATCATCATAGTCCGTAACAAAAGTGCGTCTTTAGCCGATCAACCCAATAGGATTAACAGGATCAGATTACACAGAGCCTATCACACAGATTTACACCAACAGGGAATGTAGACAGTCAATGAAATAACTGTCTGGAACATGATATATAGAAAAAGGTTTGACATGTCGGTCTGCACTAGCAGACTGGTACAGTAGCTTCTTGACATCTAGGATAATGTAAATCTCTGATGACACCATGTTTCCTAGAGCACTACTTTTTGCCAGAGTCATATGTGCTATTTGAGAAGAAGTCTATAAATTGCATTGGTCTTCGTCAGCCTCCTGTAGTAACACTCTCTCCTTAGCAAATTTGTGATGATGAAATCATCAGAGAATAACCCTCGAGTATACAGTATATGTCCTAGATGTTTTTCTCATGAATTACTGTGTGTGTGTGTCCTAAATCTGCCTATGCTGACACCATGCTGAGTTCCATGCACGTCCCTAATCCTAAGAGAGAAGCTCTTAAAAGGGTCTGTGCCCGCCTCGGGGGGGCAGAGCACACCACTTCTCATCACCAGGATCTATTTCCTCCATCTATCTATCCAACCTTCCAGCTAGAAATAGCTCCTCTCGTAGAAGGCATAGTGCTTTCTCTTTCCTCTCTCCAAATACCAGAGAGGATAGAGAAAGACACAAACTCCTGTAGAGACACATAGACAAACAGAAACACACACACACACACACCCCAACAGCCGTCGCCATGAACGGCACAGAGGGCCCAAACTTCTACGTGCCCATGTCTAACAAGACAGGGGTGGTGAGGAGCCCCTTTGAGCACCCTCAGTACTACCTAGCTCCACCCTGGAAGTACTCGCTCCTCGCTGCCTACATGATCTTTCTCATCATCACAGCCTTCCCCGTCAACTTCCTTACGCTCTATGTCACGGTGCAGCACAAGAAGCTACGGACCCCCTTGAACTACATCCTGTTGAATCTGGCTGTGGCTGACCTCTTCATGGTGGTGGGAGGCTTCACTGTGACTCTGGCAACAGCCCTACAGGGATACTTCTTCCTGGGGGTCACCGGCTGTAACGTTGAAGGATTCTTTGCCACTATGGGAGGTAAGTCCCGGTGGAGCCTTAGCTTCGGTAGAAGTTGTCGCAAGCTACAGGATAAGATATGTCTGTTCCCATAATGGTTATGGTTAGGCTATGGGGAATTTGATTTTAGATCTGTGGTTAAGAGGATCTTTTACCTGAAGGGGTGCCCAACTTTTTTCAGGTGTCACCTCAATGTACCTTGAACTCAATGAGTTTAATGTAAGGAGATACAGAA
Source organism: Oncorhynchus masou masou (assembly GCF_036934945.1). Taxonomy (NCBI): domain Eukaryota; kingdom Metazoa; phylum Chordata; class Actinopteri; order Salmoniformes; family Salmonidae; genus Oncorhynchus; species Oncorhynchus masou. The sequence goes on along the minus strand of NC_088229.1, from coordinate 46,499,685 downwards.
CACTAGGGTTAAGTGCCTTGCTCCACTAGGCTACCTGCTGCCCTATAATATGTATATTTGCACCTCTTTTACACACCTGTGTTCTGTGACTGGGGGGGTGGGGGAAAGGTATTTAATAACTGCAGATGTATAGACCTTATATAATGAATACATTATGCTCTGTGTTGAAGTAGGACCTATGGTAGTTATCATATCAATATAAATGAGATCATATAACTGTATGAAAATGTATATTTGCCAATATTCTTGGAACTCACTCACTATACCCTGTGTACTTTTAGATACAGTAGCCTGTGTTCACTGTTAAGTTTTCTGCCTGTGTCCAATATTCCTTAACTGTCTGAATAGTTTCTGCACATGAGTATTTATACTGTGTATGTCTCTCTTAACATGCTGTGTCTCTCTCAGGGGAGATTGCCCTTTGGTCTCTGGTGGTATTGGCCATCGAGCGCTATATCGTGGTGTGTAAACCAATGACCAACTTCCGCTTCAATGAGAGGCACGCCATTGTGGGCGTGGCCTTCACCTGGATCATGTCTCTCACCTGTGCTCTACCTCCATTGTGTGGCTGGTCCAGGTAGGTAACCCTCTAAATACCCTCCAAATAGCATCTCCTACTAGTCTTACCTTAAATGTCACCTTAAGAACAGGGAATGGCTGGTAGACCTCAGGGGCAATACTTCTGTATATTACATTTCCAAACAAAAATATGAGGTGAATGTTTGTAGGTACATCCCAGAGGGAATGCAGTGTTCCTGTGGGATTGACTACTACACCCCGACGCCTGAGCTGGGAAACACCTCCTTTGTCATCTACATGTTCACCCTCCACTTCTCCATCCCTCTGGTCATCATCGGCTTCTGCTACGGCCGTCTGCTCTGCACCGTCCGCGCGGTACGACCACACACACGGTCACTGAGTACCGGTAAACACACAGGACTAATATATCTCCAGTTAGGGCTCATATCAAAGCACTCTGTGTGTGTCTGTCCATTCAGGCGGCAGCCCTGCAGCAGGAGTCAGAGACCACTCAGAGGGCAGAGAAGGAAGTGACCCGTATGGTGATCGTCATGGTCATCTCGTATCTGGTGTGCTGGATGCCCTATGCCACTGTGGCCTGGTACATCTTTGCCAATCAGGGCACCAACTTTGGCCCTGTCATGATGACCATCCCAGCCTTCTTTGCCAAGAGTGCTGCCCTCTACAACCCAATAATCTACATTCTACTCAACAGACAGGTAACCCCAAGCAGAGTGTGTGTGTGTGTGTGTGTCTACATAAAGCGGACATAGATAGACGTGTGTGTGAAAAACCTTCCCTCTCCTCCCTTCTCCAGTTCAGAAACTGCATGTTGACCATAGTGTGTTGTGGGAAGAACCCATTCGGTGAGGAGGAGACCTCCACCGCCTCCTCCAAAACACAGGCCTCCTCCATCTCCGCCAGCCAGGTGGCTCCTGCCTGACCTACGACCCATAAAGCCTGACTCCTTACCTGTCCCAGCCCATCTGTGGACCCACCGCCAAGCAGCAGCCTCCGATAGGCCAATTTTCTCGATTTACCTCTGTCTGCACTGCATGGGTGTGCCTGTTGTACCTGTACATATATCCCTCAATGTGACCAAAGCATAACAAACCAAGAAACAGTGCTTAGTTGGCTTCATCAATCGTTTACTGGAGTTGGTAGAAGTTGCCTCAAACCACTGATAAAGAGTCAGATTATTTTACTCCCCTTTTAAAGGTTATGGTTAGGAATAGGGGTTGCATTGTCTGATACCAGGTCTGTGGTTAGTGCATCTTGACTTCTACCTCAAGCACTTTTAAGCAGCACCTCTGGGTGTCATTTTGGTGGCTGTCCAACTAAACACGTTCCATGGGCTCCCCTCCCATTTAAACACATACAATCATTTAGTGTTGAAGTGAAACCTTCAAATGCCACAATATAAAAAAAGAACTATGGCAACTCTTGTTTACGTAATTGTTCAGCTTATGCCCCTTAAATACACTTTAAAGTATCCATTTTTAAATGAATACTTAGGGTAAAATAAGTTTTAAATTGGTTTAGATTGTGCCTACCATAAAGCATTGAGGAGAGCTCTCCCCTGGTGTCTTTCCCATGATGAGGCTGATGAGGCTGAGTGCTTAACACTTGGCTCGGAAAAGGTCCTGAATGTAAACAAATGGACCTGCATAGAACCTCTGCAGAAAGAAGACACCTCCTGAGAGTGTGTGTGTTAGTGTGCGTGTGTGTATGCGTGTATGTTTAAAAGCTCTGGAGACCAGGACTAGTGTTAATAATGTAAAGATTAGGATGTTGTACGTGACGTGGAAATAAAGTTGTTAAATGTCCTGGAATAAAAATGACGATAAAAATGAGACCTTTCTTTTTCATAGCTGTTTCTTTCATATGGGAGCATTTACAGTACTAGCCTTTCAGAAAAAGTCCATATGCCCATTGGGTTGTTGGGTGGTATGCACAACCATTCAAGACAGCACAAACAAAACACTACAGTACATTGCTGCCCTGTGGTTTAAAAATGTCACTTTGCTGAACTTTTCTCAGTTTACATAGGACCAGGGCCTAGATTCAGTCAGATCAAGCATTAACTGGCGATAGCAGACACCCGCATAGCAGATGTTTTGGCAATGTCAGAGGTGAAACTGCTAGAGCTGTCAAATCGGTGAGCAGCTGCTCTTGCGATCGTTGCCATGAAAGCCAAAGCGCTAGAAGTTCAGAATGAGAAAATGTAGGCTATATAGAAATAATTATGCTCAAATTTATAAGTCATCCAATGAAATCATGAGCATTTCTATCATCCTAATCCAGGTGTAGATTATATCTCACATTCCAGTGTTCAAATTTGTAAATAAAGCTGCATGGGATTTTCGTTAATGCAACTACGTGCAGCCAATGGCAATGGCCGCTTTAGGTATAATGCCAGGAGCCACTTGTGGATATGATAGCTCGAACTCAGTTCCCATACCGCCAAAACAACCGCTATGCGGATGTTGGCTAAAGCGGATTTGATTGAATCGAGCCCTTGTTATTGATGAAAACAGGAATTGAAATATGATTACGAAACTGACATTTCATAACATTTTATACTATATTAAAGCTTTGTAATAGCATTTACTTTCACAAACTGACAATAGACACAATTCATTTTGGCATCACAAGTACAGTCATGTCAAACAGTTCTTCCTCTTTGATTAACTGAAGGTCATAGTTCTACTCTAAATTTCCCGCTTGGTCATAATCAATCTTCGTTCTCAGTCATTTCCAAAACAGATCAACCTGTCTTCACAAGAACACATCCAATGTAATTATATAGAGTCCAGTCTCTTTGCAAGCAGGTCTGGCACATGAAACGTCACCTAAATAAATCACCTAATTATACTCTCTACTCCTCCATAACCCATCACCAATTTGCAAAGCCCATTGGGACTTGTAGTTCAAAGCACCGGTGGAGTTCTTTGCCCATTCCACCAATCAAACCTGAGAACAGTGCAGGTTATAAGAAGATGGGAGGAGTTTCTCATTCACATATCATTGAACAGGCCACTCAGAAAGCATTATAACTCAGCTATAAATATTGCTATGGACATTTATCATACAGTACAGTGCATCATTGGCTCATCCCCCAAGAAAAAGGGGGTCAGTGCGTAAGATGGTTGCCGGGGATCCAGGTCCCAGAGGCGGTGACGTCATCCAGAATGAGGTCCATCTCCAAGTGCCTCCTCTAACTCCACTATGCTTCAGGTCAAAGCAGTGTGAAACCAGAGTGAGATTTAAACCAGGTGTGAATAAGCAGGAAACCAGCTTGGGGTTATATCCATGTGTGAATAGAAGAGTCAACACAGATTCTATATTTGATATAAGGGACGTGGGTATCAATTCCTCGGTATCTAAAGCAATTGCTCAATACAAGGTAAGTTTCTTAATCCATGGTACAGTGCTCCCAATCAGGTTTCTGAGGCAGTCTTGGGTTAGGGGTGGTACAGTAAAGCTCAAGCTGACATCTCTTCCAGTCTTAAAGCAAAATCTTTCTTAAAGAAAAGAGTTCCTTTCTGTCTTTGGGCTCTATAAACAGAAGGGATATGTGGAGGGTAGACGGACTGGGGGTTTCCTAGGTCCTTGGACCCCGAGTAGGGAGGAGGCAGCCAGGGGGAATAGGCTGGCATCTGGGTGGAGGGAGACTCAGGCCTCACTGCTGCACTCATAGATGTTGTCCTCCACCAGAGCAATGACCTGCTCAAACTTGTGGTGCAGCTGAGTACGCTTCGCTGTGGGGTTGGACTCAAGAGCACTCACCACCTAACAGAGAGAGAGGGAGAAGGAGAGCGAGAAAGAAACAATTCAGACAATGGCCAAGTGAGCAACCTTACAACACGTATCTACCCACAGTTAGAGAATGAGAGAGAGAGAGAAACAGAGAGACTCATTTCAGTAACCCTCAAGTGTTCATGCATTCTGCAGCACAAGACAGAAACTCAACCACCTGCCCAGACAGAGAAAGAGTACTTCAGCAGTTCTTCAGCCTTCATGCTCTCTCGCCACAAGAGCCTTTACTGTTCACATACAGTGGCGCAAAAAAGTATTTAGTCAGCCACCAATTGTGCAAGTTCTCCCACTTAAAAAGATGAGAGGCCTGTAATTTTCATCATAGGTACACTTCAACTATGACAAAATTAGAAAAAAAATCCAGAAAAATCACATTGTAGGATTTTTATGAATTTATTTGCAAATTATGGTGGAAAATAAAAATTTGGTCAATAACAAAAGTTTATCTCAATACTTTGTTATATACCCTTTGTTGGCAATGACAGAGGTCAAACGTTTTCTGTAAGTCTTCACCAGGTTTTCACACACTGTTGCTGGTATTTTGGCCCATTCCTCCATGCAGATCTCCTCTAGAGCAGTGGTGTTTTGGGGCTGTTGCAGGGGAACACAGACTTTCAACTCCCTCCAAAGATTTTCTATGGGGTTGAGATCTGGAGACTGGCTATGCCACTCCAGGACCTTGAAATGCTTCTTACGAAGCCACTCCTTCGTTGCCCAGGCGGTGTGTTTGGGATCATTGTCATGTTTAAAGACCCAGCCACGTTTCATCTTCAATGCCCTTGCTGATGGAAGGAGGTTTTCACTCAAAATCTCACGATACTTGGCCCCATTCATTCTTTCCTTTACACGGATCAGTCGTCCTGGTCCCTTTGCAGAAAAACAGCCCCAAAGCATGATGTTTCCAACCCCATGCTTCACAGTAGGTATGGTGTTCTTTGGATGCAACTCAGCATTCTTTGCCCTCCAAACACGACGAGTTGAGTTTTTACCAAAAAGTTCTATTTTGGTTTCATCTGACCATATGACATTCTCCCAATCTTCTTCTGGATCATCCAAATGCTCTCTAGCAAACTTCAGACGGGCCTGGACATGTACTGGCTTAAGCAGGGGGACACGTCTGGCACTGCAGGATTTGAGTCCCTGGCGGCTTAGTGTGTTACTGATGGTAGGCTTTGTTACTTTGGTCTCAGCTCTCTGCAGGTCATTCACTAGGTCCCACCGTGTGGTTCTGGGATTTTTGCTCACCGTTCTTGTGATCATTTTGACCCCACGGGGTGAGATCTTGCATGGAGCCCCAGATCGGGAGAGATTACCAGTGATCTTGTATGTCTTCCATATCCTAATAATTGCTCCCACAGTTGATTTCTTCAAACCAAGCTGCTTACCTATTGCAGATTCAGTCTTCCCAGCCAGGTGCAGGTCTAAAATTTTGTTTCTGGTGTCCTTTGACAGCTCTTTGGTCTTGGCCATAGTGGAGTTTGGAGTGTGACTGTTTGAGGTTGTGGACAGGTGTCTTGAGTGTTAGAGGGCACTTTGGTCACTCCACTGCAGGAAAGTGTTTATAAGGGGGAAATGTGCCTTAAAATGTTTTGTGCAACTGGCTTAAAGTTAAGGAAACTTTAAGGGAAAAGATGAGGGGAAAATTAATTTAAGCTGTTTTATGCAACTGGGCCCCGGTGTCTGCTGGTACAGGAGAATGGCAGGTATAACAGCAGTTAAACACATGAGGGTCCTCAGACATTGTGATGAGGGCCCTCAGACATTATGATGAGGGCCCTGAGACATCATCACTGTCTGAATCATTCCACGGAACAGTAGGTGTGTGTGTGTGCGGGTCTTTTTCGGGTCTGGGTGAAAGAGGGTGTGTGGGGTTGTGAAGAGGCCGTTAGATCTTTAAAGAAGCATGTGATCACCTGTACTGATGCTTCATGCCCTGATACTCATCTTTCTCTTTCTCTCTGAAACTCTAAACTCCATGTGGAATATAGACTGTGATAAGGCTGGAGATAGGGACAGTTTAAACGTGTCAAACAGCTCATCCAGGGCAGAGGTAGTGGGAGAGATAGCGGATCTTACCTGGTTTCTGTATTTCTTGGCGTATTTGTAGATCTCCGTCAAGGCCAGGTTGGTATTGAACTCGTTTCTGTATTTCTGTAACAGAGTGAGTGTATCGTTCCGATATACAGTGAAAACTTTGTATACACCTACTCATTCAATGGTTTTTCTTTAATTTTACTATTTTCTACATTGTAGAATAGTAGTGAAGACATCAAAACTATGAAATCACACACATGGAATCATGTAGTAACCAAAAAAAAGTGTTAAACAAATCAAAATATATTTTATATTTGAGATATTACAAATAGCCACCCTTTGCACTCTTAGCATTCTCTCAACCAGCTTCAAGAGGGAGGTACCTGGAATGAGTTTCAATTAACAGGTGTTTGACAAAGTTGATTTGTCAAATTTCTTTCCTTCTTAATGCATTTGAGCCAATCAGCTGTGTTGTGACTCGGTAGGGTGGTATACCAAGTCCATATTATGGCAAGAACAGCTAAAATAAGCAAAGACAAATAATAGTCCATCATTATTTTAAGACATGAAGGTCAGTCAATAGGGAACATTTCAAGAATTTTGAAAGTTCCTTCAACTGCAGTCGTAAAAACCATCAAGCGCTATGATGAAACTGTCTCTCATGAGGACCGTCACAGGAAAGACCCAGAGTTACCTGTGCAGCAGAGGATAAGTTCATTAGAGTTAACTGCACTTCAGATTGCAGCCCAAATAATGCTTCACAGAGTTCAAGTAACAGACACATCTCAACATCAACTGTTCAGAGGAGACTGTGTGAATCAGGCCTTCATGGTCAAATTGCTGCAAAGAAACCACTACTAAAGGACACCAATAAGAAGAGATTTGCTTGGGCCAAGAAACACGAGCAATGGACATTAGACCGGTGGAAAGCTGTCCTTTGGTCTGATGAGTCCAAATGTGAGATTTTTGGTTCCAACCGCTGTGTCTTTGTGAACAGATGGAGGAGGAGGTGTGATGGTGTGCGGGTGCTTTGCTGGTGACACTGTCAGTGATTTCTTTAGAATTCAAGGCACACTTAACCAGTATGGCGACCACAGCATTCTGCAGCGATATGCCATGCCATCTGGTTTGCGCTTAGTGGGACTATCACTTGTTTTTCAACAGGACAATGACCCAAAACACACCTCTAGACTGTGTAAGGGCTATTTGAGCAAGAAGGAGAGTGATGGAGTGCTGCATCAGATGACCTCGCCACCACAATCACCTGACCTCAACCCAATTAAGATGGTTTTGGATGAGTTGGTCCGCAGAGAAAGAAAAGCAGCCAACAAGTGCTCAGCATATGTGTAGAACTCCTTCAAGACTGTTGGAAAAGCATTCCTCATGAAGCTGGTTGAGAGAATGCCAAGAGTGTACAAAGCTATTGAGGCAAAGGGGGGCTACTTTGAAGAATCTCACATAAAAAATATATTTTGATTTGTTGAACACTGTTTTGGTAACTACATGATTGTTATTTCATAGTTTTGATGTCTTCACCATTATTCTACAATGTAGAACATAGTAAAAATAAAGAAAAACCCTTGAATGAGTAGGTGTGTCCAAACTGTCGAATGATAGTGTAAACAAAAAACAAACAAAAAGTAATACATTAATTAACAGTGTAGCACCGTTGAATGCAGTGACAGTCTGCCACCAAGGATAACCCATTACAATCAATCAATCAATCAATCAATCAATCAATCATATATTGATCTGTCACCCCTCGCTCTCTCACCCGTGACTCCTCGGCCAAGTGGGCGTTCATCTCCTGCTCGCTCAGTGGCGCCATCTCCTGGATCTGCTTGTAGTAGCACTGCACCCTCTTCTTGTACTCTGGGATCTCCTTGGCATACAGCAGCTTGTTGGTGGGAGAGTCCTGAAACGAGACACAGTCCTATTTAGTCAAAGTAACCTCTATGGAGCTTTTAGTAATTAACCAAACTAGTTCTGTCCTTTACCACTCTCCTGACCACGACCAGTGTGTAATAAACCACTGCCTGTGTTTGGTTGTCAGATTGTTTTCAGTATGACAGTGCTCAGTCCAGTGTATGGTGAGTCAAATCAAATCAAATTGTATTTGTCACATACACATGGTTAGCAGATGTTAATGCGAGTGTAGCGAAATGCTTGTGCTTCTAGTTCCGACAATGCAGTAATAACCAACGAGTAATCTAACTAACAATTCCAAAACTACTACCTTATACACACAAGTGTAAAGGGATAAAGAATATGTACATAAAGATACATGAATAAGTGATGGTACAGAGCGGCATAGGCAAAATGCAGTAGATGGTATCGAGTACAGTATATACATATGAGATGAGTATGTAAACAAAGTGGCATAGTTTAAAGTGGCTAGTGATACATGTATTACATAAAGATGCAGTAGATGATATAGATATACAGTATATACGTATACATATGAGATAAGAGATAATATAATGTTTACATGATACTACTTAAATAATGTAGGGTAAGTAAGAGTGTGGTCTATGGTCAGTGAGTTGTTAATGAGACTTTGGGCAGCATGGTCTGTGGTCATAATGTAGTTGGTCTATGGTTGGTCTACAGTCCATGGTCATAGTGAGTGGTTGGTGTTATCAGTGTGTGAGTAGGTCAGCACCACCTTGTGCTGAGACAAAGAAGGGAGGGCCCAGGGTTTCCTCTCCTCACAATAGGAAAGTTAAACAAGCCATATCCACAGCCACAGAGAACCAGGCCAGACATAACAACCCTTCATTCTACTTACATCTGCTACTTCTCCAAGTTACTGACAGCATTTACAATGGTACTGAAAGCATTATTCAATCACTAAGGTACACATACAAGGTATTGGGTTGAGCTGAGCATACAGATATGTAGGCTATGCATTTGCGTGTGTGTGTGTGGTATCGGAGCTAGGAAGACTCCAGCCACTGCCCCTCCTCCTGATAGGGATCCCTCTCTTCCTGTCCACAAGGTCATTTCATTTCCTGTGGTTCCTCCATCTGCCTGACGACCCCCCTTGACCCCTAATAACCGCCCACACCCCCTCCATCCCTACTGTATGTCTGCAGGCCACCAGATAAGGTTTTCGTGGAAGCAGCTTCGTTTCCAAGCCCTCTCTCACCCCTGCAGAGCGATGTCCTGTCCTCTGACCGCTACACACGCACACTTGTGTATTATACTTGTGAGGACTTTTTGGGGATTCCCATTCAGAGTCCTATTTACTCTAAACCTGAACCTAACCCAGAGTTTGTCAAACTCGGTCCTTTTGGTTTTTGCCCTAGCTCTAGACAACTGATTCAAATAATCAACTAATTATCAAGCTTTGGTCAACTGAATCAGCATTAGTTAGTGTTAGGGAAAAAAAACTAAAAGTGCACACCTTGGGTCCCGTGGACCGAGTTTGGGAAACGCTGCCCTAACCCTAGTTCTAAACCTAACCCTTAAGCCTAAAATAGTCTTTTTTCTTTTTAGGCCTGGCCAAATGTCCGATGAGCATCGAGATGTGAGCATCTAGATGTTTTTACGGTGCTACAGTGTGTTTCTTTGTTTGTGTGTGTTTCACATGCTTGAGGTGCTTGCATTGGCTCTTTGGCAATGAACAAGTGGAATAGATCAGCATTGTTTGACAAATATCTCCAGGGAGGAAGTCAGTCAGAGAGACAGGAAGCAGTGTGTATGCTAGGGGTCACAACGTCCGAGGGATGAGACTGATTTGTGGGGAGTGAGGGCACTGAAAGACAGACAGACAGACACACACACACACAGACACAGACACAGACACACACACACACACACACACACACACACACACACACACACACACACACACACACACACACACACACACACACACACACACACACACACACACACACACACACACACAATTCCTGGTGCTCATGACCTTGGTTGAGCAGACTGGGCTGAAATAACATGAGGAGAGGTAGACAGAGCTGACGGACTGACTGGAGAAAGGAGGGGAGGGAGGTTGGCAGGGACTGGGGAGGAAACTGGGGATTTCTGCACTCGTCTTTTCCTACTAGCACTGACTTTGCTGATAACTATTTTGTTGAGGGAAAATGTACTTGTTAAGACAGTGATATGTGGTTGTCTCGCCTAGCTATCTGAAGATTAATTCAATAATTGTAAGTTACCCTGGATAAGAGCGTCTGCTGTCAAAAATGTATTTTTTGTCTGTGTGTAAGACTATATGCTGTAGGGGCTGGCTCTAGCCTTTTGGGTACCCTAAGTGAGATTTGGGTAACCAAAATTGTCTGCCTCTTGACAGTGGAGAGAAAAATGTACCCTTTCAAAATGAAATATCCAGCAATTCTACACATTATGCCAAGGAGGCATAGAGAAAATATTGCAGTTTTAAAGGAAGTTTTCTGCAGTTTTACACATTTTGCCATGGAGTGAAGAATATTTTGCAATTTTATAAGAAATATCATGCAATTCTACTTATTTCACCATAAGGCAGAGATATATTTTTGCAGTTTTAAAGCACATTTCCTGCAATTCTACACATTTTGTCATGACGTGTGCCCGGTCGGTATTCGGCCATGATTACTACAAGTTTAGATAACTGGCTAGACTAACTTACAATCTAAAAGTTGTTAGCTGACATGGCTAATTGAGTGACTGTCAAAAAAAGAGAAAATCTGCTGATTCCAAATTTCCAATTTACACCTTATATATTTTACTATTATAACGCTCAACAATAAGTTGAGACCCCGACTGAGTTCGAAAGAAACAAAAAAAACATTGGGGGGGGGGGCTAGCAGCTGGGGGCCCTAAGCGACTGCTGATGAGTAACCATGTCTATGAGTATGTGTTTACCTAGCAGTGAATATGTGTATGTGTGTATGCATGTTTATGTGTACTGTATTACATGTGTAGTGTACTGTATCACATGTACCATAAAAGTGTGTGTAATGCATGTGTGAAGTGTTTTTGTGTCTCACCTTGCCCAGCTGCAGGTCTGAAATGGAGCAGGCGTCTATGAAGGCCTGGGCGATGACAGACAGACATGCATCCATGTGATCCGTCTTATCAATGTCAAACACAAACTGAGGGTTCTTCAGGATGTTCACCCAGAAACGCAAAGGTAAACTAAGGAGATGGGAAAACATTCTGTGAGCTTCAGAAAACATTTAGCATTAGAGGTACTATAGTATTGATGAGTAGATGATCCGATGTATCTAGTTCCCCTACCTGTTGGTCTTCCAGATGTGCAGGGTGTCGGGGTCGGTGATGCCCCTCTTGTCCGCCTGCTCCTCCAGGAAGTCAAAGAAGTATTTGATGGCCAGTGGGGGACGCTCTGCGGGAATACTGAGGATGGCCTGGAAAAGGTCGTCCAGGAACTTCTGCAATGTTCCCTACGGAATCACAACACAGATGGGATCAGACACAGAACCAGAACTGGGATCAAGATGGATTGTTTGGAATTCCAGGATGATGTCACTGTAAATAGAACTGGTAATGGGATGATTCATAATGATTAAGGAGTGATGCCTCTGGTTTAGCCAGCTACTCTGATTGTCATGCCAAACTGTTTAGGCTCACGATTGGACATGATAAGGAGTTGGCGAGCTGAAGCAGTAACAGACCCAAACTAGGCTGGCACGGCTTTCTGTCACAGCATTGTAGACTGCAAATCGTTCAAGATAGCTGCCATGTATTTTTTATTTTCTGACCTTGGTGGAGAGGAGGCGTGTCAGGTAGATCTCAGGGAGGACCTTCTTACGGTGACTCTGTCTGTGGGACTTCTTATTCTCAAACAGCTCATCATGAGGCAGGACCTAGATGGGCAGGGGGCAGCGATTAGAGGTCAGGGTACAAAAACATCCATTCAGCACCATGGGAAATTACCTCATTCTAAACGGGAATCTACTGTACTGTAGGTGTGACTAACGTTTGACAGGGAGATAAAAAATAATAATTTTGTGTTATGATTGGAAAAGTTCAGTTAATACGTCTTCCATTTCAAAAGGTTTCTCTTATTCTTGCCTCATGAATACGACCCAGGAATCACAGTGGGGATTTATGAGGTATGACTAACATGATGTCACTTTATGAAATACTGCAAGTTGGAAAAGTCTGGAATTTTCTCTTACGCAGTACCAGTATCATGTGACATGCTCCTACAGGTCTTAGCTAGGACAGGGCTATGGAGCTGGGGCAGAAAGACACTGGCGTTTGTCCTCTACTGAGCCTGTCATCAAGCTCCAGTCCAGGCCAGCACACCATAATAGGAAGTCCTACAACAAACAACTGCACACTAAAAATGACTGAAGCAAGAACTCATGTCAAACCCAAAGTCATATCGGTGGTTTTTTTTCAATGGCTAATGTGCTATTAGCACTGTCATGTCCTTGCTCCAGCTTTCCTACAAGCACACGCACACTCAAACTCTTACGAAAGTATGTAGTCAGATGTATTGCTCAGGCCTTCACTGTGTCTGAGTTAAATTGAGCTCTCTCTGAGACCAATGGGGCCGATGACAGAAGGAACGGGGTCAATAGGGGTGAATGAGAAAGCTCTCTGTCCATGTGTGTGTGTGAGTGAGTGTGTCTGTACTTACCAAATGGACATATTTCTCTGTGTCCAAGTCTTTGGCTGCAGAGAGAGAGAAAAAACAGAACAAAACAATCAGAAATCAGAGGAGTGAGAGAGAAATCAGAGGAGAGAGAGAGCGAGAAAGAGGCAGTTTGAAAAAAAGAAGATTGGAGGAGGGAAGGCGAGTGAAAGACAGTAAAAAGGAAAAGGGAGAGTATGTAAGAGCCAACGATTCAGGTGGATTGGGAGCTGAGTGAAAAAAGGAAAGATTATGAGTGAAAGAATGAGGGAGAAAAGCTGAAGAGAAACAGACAGAGTTTGTGATTGGTGCTGGAGCCAGTCTAATGAGTTTACAAAGCTCAGGCACACACACACACACACACACACACCCCCCCCCCCCCCCCCCACGGTGACTGTGCTCTCATTACTCCAGGCCTAGCTTTGGTTTAGGCCCTGGTCCCAGTCCAGACCCTCTGAGGTGATCACAGAAAGGGGTAAATGTGTTTTACATTAGCCAGGGTTTACTTTACATCCATTTAGCCTGTTTCTGGTTCAATATGACTGAGAGGAGAGGCCCTAATCATTAGGGTGGACAGAGCGGGTCTGTCAGAACTAAGATCTGTTCTGGGTGAGGTTAGCAGACCCTCCCAAATGTTGACGTCACAGTAGAGAATCATCTGGTACAGGGAACACTCCCCCTCCTGTTTCATCTGGGGCTAGATATCTGTTCATGCTTATGGCTACTGGACATCAACCATGCTGTAGAAAGGTCTAAATGTCTGGTTGGCCCTGTCCGGGGGTATAGTCGGACGGGGCCACAGCGTCTCCCGACCTCTCCTGTCTCAGCCTCCAGTAATTATGCTGCAATAGTTCATGTGTTGGGGGGCTAGGGTCAGTCTGTTATATCTGGAGTATTTATCCGGTCTTATCCGGTGTCCTGTGTGAATTTAAGTATGCTCCCTTTAATTCTCTCTCTCTCTGATGACCTGAGCCCTAGGACCATGCCTCAGGACTACCTGGCCTGATGACTCCTTGCTGTCTCCAGTCCACCTGGTCGTGCTGCTGCTCCAGTTTCAACTGTTCTGCCTGCGGCTATGGAACCCTGACCTGTTCACCGGATGTGCTACCTGTCCCAGACCTGCTGTTTTCGACTCGCTCGCTCTATGGCACCTGCTGTCTCTAACTCGGAATGATCGACTATGAAAAGCCAACTGACATTTACTCCTGAGGTGCTGACCTGTTGCACCCTCTACAATCACTGTGATTATTATTATTATTTCCTGCTGGTCATCTATGAACATCTTGGCCATGTTCTGTTCCCTTTCTAGGGAGTTTCTCCTAGCCACCGTGCTTCTACATCTGCATTGCTTGCTGTTTGGGGTTTTAGGCTGGGTTTCTGTACTGCACTTTGAGATATCAGCTGATGTAAAAAGGGCTTCATAAATACATCTGATTGATTTATTGATGATGTACTGTGTGTGTGCGTGCATCCGTGTGTGATTGATTAAGCGAGACTGCACGGGAAATGTATGCATGTCGGTGGTTTGATGTGTGAGTGTGTGTAATATGCTCAGGATGAAGTGAGTGTGTGTGGTTTTATCATAATAAAGTTTATATTTTTCTAAGCATGTAGGAGTGTGTGACAAGGTGACAGAGAGTGTGTGTGTGTGACCTACCTCTCCCCAGGGTGTTGTCTCTCTTGTCTTTCATGCTCATGGCGAACGACGCCCCCTCTGGGATCTGTGGGAGGGTTCAGAGGTCACAGGGACAGGGGTGAGAGGGGGAGCACGAGAACTGGATCATTATCTGCTGCCTCAGGGTATGTGTGTGTGTTCGGGTGTGTGTGTGAGTCTGAAGTGGCAGGGTGGCTCCAGGGGGGCTCGCTGGGCTCATTAAAGTCAACACAGGGAAATGGATTGAACAGCCTTGCCAGTGAACTGAGACTGTTAGTACACACTGTGCCTCACTGCCTTCACAACTCAGCACTAACTTAACAGAGCACGTAACAGCACTGGTAACAGGGTAAAGGTTATAGGTCATCCCCCGACTGTTTACACACACAAATACACACAGAATTACTCTGACACATTACAAACATGACACTAAAAAATGCCAAGACCCCCCAAAATGATCTTTTACACCAAGACAAACACACAAATACCCACCACAGACAATGACAGATACAAATAAAAACAGAAATCACACAAAAACATACAACATGTGTATGATGACATAAACAAACACACAGTCGGGGCGGCAGGGTAGCCTAGTGGTTAGAGCGTTGGACTTGTAACCGGAAGGTTGCAAGTTCAAAACCCCCTAGCTGACAAGGTACAAATCTGTCGTTCTGCCCCTGAACAGGCAGTTAACCCACTGTTCCCAGGCCGTCATTGAAAATAAGAATGTGTTCTTAACTGACTTGCCTGGTTAAATAAAGGTAAAATAAATAAAAAGTCACAGAGGGGCACCACACACACATACTGTATCGACACCCATCTGTATGCAAACACAGATAAACAGAATGTGGCACTCCTTGGGCAGTCAACATTTACAGTGACTTCTCACCCTCACCTCTGTAACTTCCACCCTTGCTGTGAGTGTGTTAATGTCAGGGAAAACACAGGGGACACACACCACGCACAACCTCACTTATGCATCCACTCACGCAGGCACAGGTGAGTTGGTGTGTGTGTTGTGGGAGCAGAGCCTTGCCTGGTAATGCGTGACTGTGTTGAGTTTCTTCCTGCCATCCTCCATCACTGAAGTGTTATCCAGGTCCTGGAGGATCCTGCTGTTACTACCAGACGCAAACCATTCTACAGCACAGCAGAGAGGGGGTGAAAAGGGAGAGGGACGAGGAAAGGGACAATAATGTTATAAATGTTCAAATGCATTTGGCCATCTATTGTATAAGCTTCATGTCAGTTGTGCTACAAAGCAAGAGTTGATCAGGGGTCCCTTTCAAAAAATGTCTTTCTCAATCAATCTAAATAAGGAAGGAGAATAAAATACAGTTCTCTCACCCAGGTCTACGTCCTCTGCCTGGGGCCACTGCGAGAAGGGCAGGTTCTTATAGAAGGCATCTAGAATCTTATCCTTCACCTGGCAGATGGTGTCTGTGTTCATCACCCTCACGGCCAGAGAGTCCATCCCACAGCCCTGGAATGAGACGTTGATGTTCTGGACACAAAGAGAGGGAGGACATTAGAGTAGGCAGGGTAGGTCACTATTTAATTAGGACATTATAAACAGGATTATATAGAGGTGAATGATTGACACATGATACATGCATACAGCAAGACTTTTTGATTTTTTATTAATCAGTGGTCAGTATATGAAATCAGCACTGCGGTGTTGTGACTGACCTGTGGCTTGGCCTCGATGTTCTCTCTGAGCAGCCACTCCTCATTGAGGGTGTACCGGGCCTTCCCTGTGATGGCGTCTATAGAACCCTTGTTGATCTGCTGCTTGATGGCACACAGTAGCAGGAAGAAGGGCTCGCCCACTGTCTCCTGAAGAAAACATCACAGTAAACATGTTAAAAACGTAAAAGATAGCTTTGAGAACCGAGGGATGATGTTTCTCAGTAAGGGGTTCAACTACATTGACAGTGGATCCTCATGATTTGATTAAAAGGTCAAGGTGATTCTCGTTTTTTATCCCGCCATCCTTCCCACACCTTGAGGTAGCTGTACATGCAGATAGACATCCAGTTGGTGAGCATCTTCTCCACCACAGACTCTGTGCGTCGCAGCATCAGCTTGGGGTTCTTGGCGGCCGAGGCGTCGATCAGGTCCACCAGCAGATCCTTCATAATGCTGGTGTAGTACTCCAGTTTACCATGGAGGGCGATAGTGAGCAAGGACGCCAGGCTACACCTGAGGAAAGAGAGACAAAAGAAAAACACCAAAATGTGTGTGAGGACAGAGTACAGAGACATGCAAGAGGATTTACTCCCCGCACCTGAAAAGATATCCATGTATAGTATTGGCATTAGCAAGAGACACCAGCGCATGTGTGTGTGTGACATCTGGCATTGAGGAAGCATGTGTAGAACTGGTCAACTTCAATAGACCGCATGTAAGTAGAGTGTCAATACATTTGGTGTAATATCAGCTGATGCCACCACACTGGGTTTTCCCTTCTGAACTGGCTCCGCTTTATTTATGAGTGGTCCAAATGGATAGAGGGTGTGGACGGGGTGATTTCCATAACAAAGAGCCTTTCATCCAGGAGGAGACCAGGTTGGGGAAATATTATAGCTGCTGTGTTGCTTAGCCTGGAGAGGGAGGGAAGTGGTTTGGTCTCAGATAACCTAATGTAGCAGGAGTAAAATAAATGCCTGATTTCCTAAATCCAGTTTTCAGCAGAAAAGGAAGCTAGGTTGAAGATATCCCTGAAAATTGGATGCATACGGTTGTTGGCAACTACGCTAAGGGTGGGACTTGGGAATATCCCAGTTCTTTGAAGAGCCTTCAGAACAACATTGTTTTTACACATATGCTGAGGTGTTGTGTGGAGCTGTCATATTCTACACATAAACACGTTGAACTGGGAAGAGGTGGATACATAGGATCATTAGTTAGTGTAACGACGTTCTTCGTTTGTCGCAAGAAAGTCGGACCGAAATGCAGCGTGTTGGTTACTCATGTTTTTTAATGAAACAAATAACGATTACAAGAAAATACAAAACAACAAAACGGAACGTGAAACCTATTACAGCCTATCTGGTGAATACTACACAGAGATAGGAACAATCACCCACGAAATACAAAGTGAAACCCAGGCTACCTAAATACGGTTCCCAATCAGAGACAACAAGAATCACCTGACTCTGATTGAGAACCGCCTCAGGCAGCCGCCTATGCAACACCCCTACTCAGCCGCAATCCCAATAACTAAAAAACCCCACTATGAAATACAACAACATAAACCCATGTCACACCCTGGCCTGACCAACTAATTAACGAAAACACAAAATACTAAGACCAAGGAGTGACAGAACACCCCCCCTAGGGTGCGGACTCCCGGACGCACCTCAAAACCATAGGGAGGGTCCGGGTGGGCGTCTGTCCATGGTGGCGGTTCCGGCTCGGGACGTGGACCCCACTCCATAAATGTCATAGTTCCTCCCCTTCCGTCCTGGGATGATCCACCCTCGCCGCCGACCATGGCCGAATAGTCCTCACCCAGAACCCCACTGAACTGAGGAGCAGCTCGTGACTGAGGGGCAGCTCGTGACTGAGGAGAAGCTCGGGACTGAGGGGCAGCTCGGGACTGAGGGGCAGCTCGGGACTGAGGGGCAGCTCGGGACTGAGGGGCAGCTCGGGACTGAGGGGCAGCCCAGTACTGAGAGGAAGCCCAGTACTGAGAGGAAGCCCAGTACTGAGATGAAGCCCAGCCAGGCAGTTGAATCCGGCAGATCCTGGCTGACTGGTGGATCTGGAAGAGTCTGGTTGACTAGCAGATCTGGAAGTGTCTGGTTGACTGGCAGATCTGGAAGAGTCTGGCTGAATAGCAGATCTGGAAGAGTCTGGCTGACTGGCAGATCTGGAAGAGTCTGGCTGACTGGCAGATCTGGAAGAGTCTCGCTGACTGGCATATCTGGAAGAGTCTGGCTGACTGGCAGATCTGGAAGAGTCTGGCAGATCTGGAAGAGTCTGGCTGACTGGCAGATCTGGACAGACTGGCGGCGCTGGGCAAACTGGCGGCGCTGGGCAGACTGGCGACGCTGGGCAGACTGGCGATGCTGGGCAGACTGGCGACGCTGGGCAGACTGGCAGCTCCTTGCAGACTGGCAGCTCCATGCAGACTGGCAACTCCATGCAGACTGGCAGCTCTGGCTGCTCCATGCAGACTTGCAGCTCCATGCAGACTGGCAGCTCCATGCAGACTGGCAGCTCTATGCAGACTGGCAGCTGTAGCTGCTCCATGCAGACTAACAGCTCAGGCTGCTCCGAACAGGCAGGAGGCTCCGACAGCGCTGGAGAGGAAAAAGGCTCCGACAGGGCAGGAGAGGCGAGGCGCACTGTAGGCCTGATGCGTGGTGCTGGCACTGGTGGTATTTGGCCGAAGACACGCACAGGAAGCCTGGTGCAGGGAGCTGCTACCGGAGGGCTGGGGTGTGGAGGTGGTACTGGATAGACCGGACCGTGCAGGCGCACTGGAGCTCTTGAGCACCGAGCCTGCCCAACCTTACCCGGTTGAATACTCTCGGTTGCCCTGCCAGTGCTGCGAGGTGGAATAGCCCGCACTGGGCTATGTAGGCGAACCGGAGACAGCGAGCGCAAGGCTGGTGCCATGTAAACCGGCCCAAGAAGACGCACTGGGGACCAGATGCGTAGAGCCGGCTTCATGGCATTTGGCTCAACGCTCAATCTAGCCCGGCCGATACGCGGAGCTGAAATATACCGCACCGGGCTATGCACCCGCACTGGGGACACCGTGCGCACCACTGCATAACACGGTGCCTGCCCGGTCTCTCTAGCCCCCCGGTAAGCACAGGGAGTTTGCGCAGGTCTCCTACCTGGCGTAGCCATACTCCCTGATAGCCCCCCCCCCCCCCCCAAGAAATTTTTGGGGCTGATTCCCGGGCTTTCATCCACGTCGCCGTGCTGCCTCCTCATACCAGCGCCTCTCCGCTTTAGCCGCTTCTAGTTCCTCCTTGGGGCGGCGATATTCACCAGGCTGAGCCCAGGGTCCTTTTCCGTCCAGTTCTTCCTCCCATGTCCAATTCTCCAAGTGGTGTAGCCTCTCCCACTGAAGCTGCTTCTGTTGCCTCTCGTGTGGCTCCTGCCTGTTAACACGCTGCTCGGTCCGTGTGTGGTGGGTGATTCTGTAACGACGTTCTTCATTTGTCGCAAGAAAGTCGGACCGAAATGCAGCGTGTTGGTTACTCATGTTTTTTAATGAAACAAATAACGATTACAAGAAAATACAAAACAACAAAACGGAACGTGAAACCTATTACAGCCTATCTGGTGAACACTACACAGAGACAGGAACAATCACCCACGAAATACAAAGTGAAACCCAGGCTACCTAAATACGGTTCCCAATCAGAGACAACGAGAATCACCTGACTCGGATTGAGAACCGCCTCAGGCAGCCAAACCTATGCAATACCCCTACTCAGCCGCAATCCCAATAACTAAAAAACCCCACTATGAAATACAACAACATAAACCCATGTCACACCCTGGCCTGACCAACTAATTAACGAAAACACAAAATACTAAGACCAAGGCGTGACAGTTAGGGTCCGATTCCGACTTAGGAAATTACGCCTTTCTTATGCACGCCTTTCTTACGCAAAGTGTTTGACAATGGTCCAGTCATTGTAAAGCGTGCACCAGGCTCCAGGTTTACCTGCTATGTGTGGTCTCCTTGTTATGGCGAACGTGACAGAATAACCCACCATAAAAGGACCAAGCAGCGTGTTAAGGAGGAATGGACCTGGGAGGAAATTTTGGACGGAGCAGGACCTTGGACACAGGCTGAGGAGTTGCCTAGGAGCAAGAGAGGACAGCAACAACGTTGGGAAGGTAGGCCACAGAAACCCCAAGATTGTTTTTGGGCGGGAGCACATGGAGCAGTCGGCGAAGTTGAGAGGTGAGTCAGAGATTGTTGAGGAGTTATTGGACAGATTGGAGGAGAGTGAACGGAGGGGGATTATGAGACCTTCGAGGAGTGGCCTTCGAGAGTTGATGCAATTGGAGGAGAGTGAAGAGAGGGCTGTTGGTTTGGCATAGTATGCACGGCATTGGCCATAAGAGCGTGTTAGCTGTCCGATGCCACCTGTGTCAGTTCCTCGTACTCATTCTGAAATGTGTTAAAGTTTCGGAACAATTGATGCCGGCTATACACACCAGGTCTCCAGTGTACTTTCACAACCCGGTGTGTCCTGTTCTTACTGCTTGCACTCTTCTCAAGTGTGCCTCCAGAGACCAGGACGTCCTGTGTCTCCTTCCCGCACTCACCCTGAGGTGTGTGTCCTCAGCCCGGTACCACCAGTTCCGGCACCACGCACCAGGCCTACAGTGCGCCTCGGCAGTCCAGAGCGTCCGTCAATAGTACCCAGTCTAGAGCGTCCGGTACCCAGACCGGAACCCCCTGTCCGGAGCCTCCGGCGACGGTCGCCAGTCCGGGGTCTCCGGCGACGGTCCCCAGCCCGGGGTCTCCGGCGACGGTCCCCAGCCCAGGACGTCCGGCGATGGTCCACGCAGCGAGGGTCCCCAGCCCGGGGCCTACGGAAAGGATCCGCAGTCCAGAGCCTCCGGAGATGATCCACGGGTCAGTGCTACAAGAGCGGACTCAGTGCAAAGAAGGGGGGCGGCATCCAGAACCAGAGCCGCCACCTAGGGTAGATGCCCACCCGGACCCTCCCCTATAAGTTCAGGTTTGCGGTCGGGAGTCCACACCTTTGGGGGTGGGTGGGGGGGTACTGTCACACCCTGACATTAGTTATCTATGTTTTATGTATTATTTTGGTCAGGTCAGGGTGTGACGAGGGTGGGTATGTGTGTTTTTGTCCTGTTTAAGGTTTTTGTATATCCATGGGGTTTTTGTATGTCTAGGTAATGTAGGTCTATGGTGGCCTGAATTGGTTCCCAGTCAGAGGCAGCTGTTTATCGTTGTCTCTGATTGGGGATCCTATTTAGGTTGCCATTTTCAATTTTGGTTTTGTGGGTTATTGTCTATGTGTAGTTGCCTGGCAGCACTCCTGTTACATAGCTTCACGTTCGTTTTTGTTGTTTTGTTAGTTTGTTTAGTGTTCTTCGTGGAATAAAAGAAGAATGTATTCTTGGTCTCGCTGCACCATGGTCTCCTCGTTATGACGAACAATGACATACAGTGCATGGAGACTGCTGTTGTTTCTATGGAAAAAAGAAAGTAGATGCCTTTTCCACTTGAAACCGGCAGGTTCGCTCCACCTTATTCATGGTTTCCTGGCATGTAAAACTGGTGGAATTATGAGGGAATTAAGTCAAGGTCAGTATACCGCTTATCTGTAGACACACCTCTGCCACACATTCATTTCTTAGATCTGTACCCCGAACAAATAGCGGGTGAATAGCGTGCTATTCTCATGCTTAAGTTCAAGGTCAGAATACGCATAGAGAGAAATGCATAAAAAGGGAATGACGTTCCAATTGTGCATGTTTAACTTGGGTTGGAATCGGGGCCTTATGCAGTAACAGTGTTTTGGGTTTGAAGTGTGCATGGTTGTCATGATTTTCATGGTTACCTGTCGCGTACGGCAAAGTCCTTCTGTTGCTCCAGCGCGTGGACGAAGGTAACCAGGAAGTGCTTGTTGTTGAGAAGAGTGGAGAAGAGAGTTATGCCCTCTTCCATGTTAGGCTTGGCTGTGTTAGAGGGCTGGAGAGACAAAGAGAATGAGGAGAGAGAAAAGAGGGAGTTACAGTATGTGTATTGAACCAACCTGTTCAGTCATTCTCCTCCCTAACCCAAATCTACCTCATAACTTCATTTGATCAGGGTATGATCACTAAAAGTCATTATGCAGTTTCTACCTCGGAGCTTTCACCTGCTCTCTCTCACACTCTCAGCCTAGTTAATGAGATGATATCCTATCTAAAGGTGCATCTAAGCAGTGCTCTGATAAAGTCTTCCCCCTGGACTGCAGCAATATGCTCCTGTTTTCACATTTACAGGAGAGCGGTGATAAATGGCCAATGTGAGCTTTGGACGCTGTGGCCTGGAAAACACGGGAAGGATCTGAACACTTTATCACTCTTAGACAGGCTCCCCAGGCTGTTGACCCAAAACCATGCAGTGATGCAATAGTAGATCTCTCGCTTTCTCACACACACACAACCAGAGATGGCTGTCTACATGGTTACAGTAGAATGTGTGTGGTGCCATTGTCAGGGAGATGGTGGGAAGTGTGTCAACAACCTGCCAGTGTCTGGGTGGGCTGGGGTAGTGTTTGACAACATGAGAACTGCCAGAATCATAAGGACTGGCAGCTGCTGAATGGGAATTAAAATGCAATACACACACACACACACACACTTGTGGTTTCCTTCTATAGTTACTCCTAATCAACAGCCTCACCATGGAGACGTAATAATCAGTGTGACCCAGTTGTGAAGCAGAAGCGCTGGAGGTAGAGGAGAGCAGAATGGATAGTGGAACACTTCAGGGGGTTAACTCTTTACCTGCCAGTCCTGCAGAAGGGGGTGTGTCTCGGGGAGGGCTCGTGGACCGAGGGCGTTGTTCTCATAGACGGGCTGGACCAGACTCCTCTCATAGTCTGAACACATCTGAGATAAACACACAGAGAGACAGAATCAGAGTGTGCGGACAGTGTGTGCTTGGAGTAAGTACATAATAATAACAATAGAGTGGGTGCTTATATTTCTCCTATTTCACACATGTACATGTACAACACTCTAACCCAGGGGTGTCAAATTAATTCCATAGAGGGCCCAGTGTTTGACGGTTTTTGGATTGTCCTTTCAATTAAGCCCTAGACCACCAGGTGAGGGGAGTTCCTTATTAATTAGTGACCTTAACTCATCAATTCAATTAAGCCCTAGACCACCAGGTGAGGGGAGTTCCTTATTAATTAGTGACCTTAATTCATCAATCAAGTACAAGGGACAAGCGGAAACCCACAGACACTCGGCCCTCCATGGAATGAGTTTGACACGTGCTCTATTAGCTAAGCTCCTTGCCATTGTTAGGTTGTACTAAAGCGTGTATGTGCATACAAAAGTGTAAGTATGGGTGTATGGTGTGTATGGGTGAGTAGAAGAATGTGTGCAGCAGTGTGTTTACATAAGTGGGGAAAGTTCTCTTGTGTGAGTGCCCAGCAATGTTCTGTCTCCTTGAAACATCATGTTTAAACATGAAACACACTGTTCTGTCTGTGGAAAATCAGATGGATAGCACACCAGAAAGGAGAAAACACTTACCTGTAACAAATATATGTTCTCCGCTAGTGACTAAAACCACACCACGCTTTAAAAGTTTTGGGACGGAAGAACTATTCAATGTAAATGGTTTCTGATCGAAAATCTCCCTCTAATGGTTGTGGTAAGGTGATACCCACCTTGGGGGAAGAAGGTCGGTGTGTATGTGTGTGTGTGTGTGTGTGTGTGACTGACTCACCTTGGGGAAGAAAGTGCGTGTGACAAACTGTTTGTACTCCAGGAAGGGGATTCCCTGGCTACTGTTCAGCTCCTTAGTCAGGTCTGTCATATCTGTCTGTAGCTCTGCAAAGCCTGGAGGGACACCACACACCACAGGGTTAGAGGACAACATCTCACCACCATTCACAGGTCATTTAGTCGAGAACACCTCAGACAACAATGCCTTTTATTCCAGAGCACAGGCCCAGAACCATGCATATGTCTCTACCTAGTTCTAGAACTTTCTTTTACATTCTAGAATATCCCAGAACCCAGGTTTAACTACATTAGCATATTCTGGTGTCACATGACCGTGCCAGCATTTGCAGACCAGCACAGCATGCAGGGAAATATTTACAAAACACAATCAGAGCTGCCAGATTCAATCTGAGAGTCTCCTATCAGAACCATGTGTGCTAGCAGTAAAACCCACAAGAACCGTATCAACATATCTAAACACATTGGTCTCATAGGTTCTGCTATGAGTGGATTATGTTCTGTCATTACAAGCTGTTATGAGACATGGAGGGGCTGTGTTGTCTCGTTATTGGACATGGGAGATCTCTTTATGGACAAGCTCTTCCTTCCCCAGGATGAGAAGTTTGTTTACGTTTTATACAATAATCACCATGGAGACATTCTGTGTGTGTATCTGTGTGTGTGTGTCAGGCCAAAACTCCCTCTTAGCATTTCCCTTCGGGATAATACATCCTCTGACAAATAGTCCTTTGGTCAGCCTTGACCATCAATGACTGACTCTACAGCCAAATTCCAATGCTCTTCAGTCACACACCTTATCACTCCCACACATACCAAAGTATTATCATTCATCTAGATAGGGGTGTCAAACTCATTCCATGGAGTGGTGTTCAACCTTCCCAAGTTCTCTCACGTCACCCCGCTCCTCCGCTCTCTCCACTGGCTTCCAGTTGAAGCTCGCATCCGCTACAAGACCATGGTGCTTGCCTACGGAGCTGTGAGGGGAACGGCACCGCAGTACCTCCAGGCTCTGATCAGGCCCTACACCCAAACAAAGGCACTGCGTTCATCCACCTCTGGCCTGCTCGCCTCCCTACCACTGAGGAAGTACAGTTCCCGCTCAGCCCAGTCAAAACTGTTCGCTGCTCTGGCCCCCCAATGGTGGAACAAACTCCCTCACGACGCCAGGACAGCGGAGTCAATCACCACCTTCCGGAGACACCTGAAACCCCACCTCTTTAAGGAATACCTAGGATAGGATAAAGTAATCCTTCTCACCCCCCCCACTTTAAATGATTTAGATGCACTATTGTAAAGTGGCTGTTCCACTGGATGTCATAAGGTGAATTCACCAATTTGTAAGTCGCTCTGGATAAGAGCGTCTGCCAAATGACTTAAATGTAATGATGTAAATGAGTGTCTAGTATCTGCAGGTTTTTTGGTTTTTCCTTTTAATTAAGCCCTAGACAACCAGGTGTGGGGAGTTCATTAATAATTAGTGACCTTAATTCATTAATCAAGTACAGGAAAGACACTCGGCCCTCCGTGGAATGAGTTTGACACGTGTGATCTGATTTTAGGGTGGCAGGTAGCCTAGTGGTTAGAGCATTGGGCCAGTAGCCGAAAGGTTGCTGGATCAAATCCCTGAGCTGACGAGGTAAATATCTATTGTTCTGCCCCTGAACAAGGCAGTTAACCCACTGTTCCCCAGTAGGCCATCATTGTAAATAAGAATTTGTTTTTAACTGACTTGCCTAATTAAATTGTCCCTGCAATATGCCAATCTCTTTACTCCCTTCCCAAACCTGTCCCCCGCCCCTGACACTCTCACCCACACATCTGTGTCCTTCCTAACAAACCTACCCTCCTCTTCTTTCCCTCATCCTCCTCCCACACCTCTCCTCACAGAAACATGTCCCTGACTCCTGCCCCTTTTTCTTCCTCTCCCACTCTCCATTTCTCTTTCTTTCTTATTCCATCTTTATCTATCTGTCCTATAAATCTGGTCGCTCAGACATTCTGTGGCCTTCAAACTGGCCCACAGTGACCCCCCTCTTGACTCCCCTCTCACACTCCTACCACTTTGCCCCTTCAGAGTAGACACATCTGAAGCAGTGTGTGACCACCATGTTTGTATGTGAGTGATCACTACTCAGTCTGTGTGTTTTATGAGTCACGCTAACTAGGCACACATCTTTCAACTGCTGCCACCACATACAACCACAGACACACACATACGTAAGAGCACACACATAAAAGCCCTATCCCTAAGTGAAGGTCCATGTTTTCTGTTTTCCCACATGTAGCCTTGGCCCAGGGACATCAGAGAACATGAGTGAGACTTCAATGGAGCTTAAATAACATCTGAGTGTAGGGAGACCTGCTGGTAGCATTACGAATCACACAGAAACTCCAGCCTTTCTGCCAGTACAAGAGAGTGCAAGTGTGTGTGTGTGTGGTTCTGAACCTTTGCGGATCTCCTCTCTGATCTGGGACTCCATCTCCTCCATCTGCAGCAGAGTCTTCTGCCAGTAGCGCTCCGCCCTCCGACTCTTAGTACAGTATACCACCAGAGCTGTGTGTGTGTGTGTGTGTGTGTGTGTGTGTGTGTGTGTGTGTGTGTGCAAGAGAGGGCAAGGGAGATGGAGTGAGAGAGGAAAAGGGCGAGAGAAAAGGAGGGACAAAAGGGAATGAGGGAAAGTATGTGGGAGAGAAACACACAGAAAGAGACATAAGAGTCAATAAATAGATGTCTTTGAAGCCATATCCTGTTATCACAGGTTGACATGTTGTAATTAATCAGGACATACTCCATTTGTAAAAGCTCCATACATAAACAGCTTCTGGAGAGAAATAAAAACACACTTGTCGAAGACACACACACACACACATTAAAAAAGACACACAGACATACAACTACATGAGAACAAACATTCGCACCCACATACACAAACGTCATATGCACACACACACACTGGGAGCAGTGGTAACAGTGGTGTCTTTGTGTTGTGTAGACTGGGGGAGAGAGACCCTAACCCCAGAGATCCTTTTATCTCCCTCACATCTGGAGCATCCGTCGCCAGGCAGCCCAGACATCCATCATTCACGGCAACGTCACCAGCCCAGACACTTACCCACAGTGCACAGCAGCAACAGGACGCAGCACACCACAATGGACACCACAATGGCCAGCTCACTACCACCCAGCTGCACCTTGGCTATGATCCTCTGGAAGTTACCCACCTGCACCTAGGGAGGGAGAGAGGGGGAGAAAGAGTAAAGAAAGGAGAGAGGTTGAAAGAAAGGGTGAGATAGGAGGAAAGAGGATTCAGGGGAGAGAACGGTGTTTAGCAGGCCTGTTTCAACATACAAATGCAAACATATGTTCTGAGGTATAGAAATGCACACAATCTCACATTGACACACACAATCAAACAAATACACATTCAGGCTAACATGACACACACACACTGGAATGTGTGTGATGGTATTAGTCAACCAGTTCAGGGTAAACAGATGTGACTGGAGAGATGAATTTCACTTCTGCTTTCTGGTTGTCCAACCCAATTCCCTATCGCAACCTTGTTGACAAAATTCCGTATGTCTGCTTCAAGGTCCTATTCCCCATATCCTTCTGTTCCTGGACTGAGGAGGGGTACGAGTGGTCTCTCTCTCTGCGGGGTCTCGCTCTGGTATGACCAATTCTTTCTCCAAACCATGAAAACAAAGCAAGAAAGAGTGTTGGAAAGAAATGCCTTTGTTCTGTGTTCATATTTGGTTTGGGGTACAGCAGCCCACACAACCCCTCACACACAGCTGCCCTATACAGAGGCTCAGCTTCACTTCTGAGCCAAGGGAAAAAAGGGAGGTAAAAGTAGGTACTAGTATATCACTGAAAAGTCTCTGAATAAATCATAAAGTTTGTTTTAAATGCCCAGAAGCTAAGCATTTGCATACCTTTTAAACTGGGGGGAGCTAGCGTACACACACACCGGTACACACACAAATATCTAAACACACACACACACACACACACACACACACACGAGGTATGAGGGCAGCCCAACCGTTAGTGTTTTGACATCTTGTTGGACCCCTGCCCTCTGTGTTTGTCTGCTAATTGCATGTGTTTATTTATGGACATCCTGAGAGAGTTTTTCCCCTCCAACACTCCATTCCTCCCTCTCTCTCTTTCTGTGACTCACGCCTCACTGACTGTCTGTGAGGGACATAGACTGACAGACAAACATGGCCATTCTAATCCACTGCTCTCAACGGCCTTATTTTCCCTAATAAGCCCTCTCAAAACTGAAATGTGCAACAGACAAGACAGTGGGGGGAGAGAGTAAAACGAGAGAGAGATAGAGTCTTTAACAGAGCAAGGCAGGGTTTAGTTGGTTGAGCCCTATTATAAAGAGAGACTTCTTAGACAAAACAAAAACCATATGGGCAAGTCCTACTGTCCTTTCCGAGAAAGTGTAATTTCAGCTGAAGCCCAGAGTGTGTGTGTGTGTTGACTCTTGCATGCAGGCTTACGCACATGCTTGCGTGCCTGTGTCCCCCTACACGTGTGATTGGGATGGACAGACAGACAAAAGATGAGCAGATAACAGATGAACAGATATCAGATTGGTTTACTCTTTGATTCATTTACTGTTACACCCTGTCCCCTGACCAAGAGTGGCCTGTCATCCTGCTCGTCCCTCTGCTCTCAGCCAGATCATCGAGGCATAGTTAAGTTGGTAGTTATACCAAACTGGACACTGTTTCAAAACATTGATAATAATGTGGTCCAAAGTAGTAGCCTTAAAATATAATGCAGTTGTACTTACGGTAACAGGCAGTTCTCCTTCACTGGAGCCCAGCGAGCCGTTGATGCTGCAGTGGAACAGCTGGTCGTTATGGAAGCTGATGTCACAGGGATAGGAGCCAATCATTACTGAGTATTCCTCCGGCGCCAGTTCCAGATTGCTCGGTCCTTTCTGTGCCAGACCCAAACAAAAACAGACGTCTGTCAGTCAGAGCTCTAGGGACACCATGGTCTGTCTTGGATAGGCACAGCTGACACACAAGCACAGGCACTCACATAAACACACACACACACACACACACACACACACATAAACACACCCACTGAGCAGTCCAGAACCAAACTCATTCAGTCTCACAAGATTCCTCATACACAGGGCGAGAGTTCATCTTAAAGAATCACACAGTAGACATGGAGAGAACACCTTCTCCAAACTGACTAACCCACTGACTGTCATGATGGACACTGTCTATCTAAACCCCAGCCACTCCTTCATCAATGCACTGTAGGAGCACTGGTCCCCTCCATGCGCGCTCACATGCGGACATTCACCCACCCACCAGTGGAGACTGCTGTGTGAGGAGAGGTTGTATGTTTATCCCCAGTGTGTTTCCTCTCTGTGATTACACCCTCAGGACCATGTACTGTCCTGTCCCCTCTGCAGGATGCCACCCCCTGGGTCTCTGTCAACAAACACTTCCTCAAACACACGCACACACACACACATGCACACACACGCACACACACGCACACACACGCACACACACGCACACTCAGACAAAACACATACATGAAACAATGAATTCCAAGGACCAAAACAGGATGAAAGCAAACAAAACCCACCCACATTCCAACAGATGTCCTTAATATAGGATCTAACCAAACAACAATCCCCATCAAACAAACACGTTCTACTCCATCCAACATTATCTGAACCTGGATAAGCCCACAAACATCCAGCCTGGTCCACCCAAAGTGGAATCCACCTTCGTAATGAAAACAAGAAGCAACATCGAGTACACCCTTGCCCCTACATCACACAAGTAGACAGGGCTGAGGCAGAAATTCCTGTAAGGGCCCCAGCTTTACACACACATACGCACAGAGGAGAGAAAGAGAGCGAGAGGGGCAGAAAGAGACTTCCCGGTAACTTCCCTGTCTGTGTCTCATCCTGTCTGTACCAGCACCAGTGGAGATCCAGCAGTTTTTAATGACTGTTAGCATTAAGACCCTCACTCCTCTCTCATATATGGGGCAGTTGCTTAGGTCAGCTAGAATACAGACAGGACCTTTTGCAAAGATGTCTGACTGAGTTATCTGCTAAGAGGTGGTGGTACTGTAATCCCATTCTTTCTGAACAGCCCAGCCACAACTTAACACACCCTAGGTTTCAGAACTACACAGTCTGTTATCTTTTTAAAGTATGAATACAAAGACAGTGAGCCATAATTGCTATTTTCAGAATGAAGTCAGATTGACAGGACTGGACAGTTCCTAGAACAAGTGCACGAATCTCCCTGGTCAATGGGCCTTTCAGTTCTCATCCTGCTCCATCCTCTCCCATTTGGTAGACTAAACTGTCACTTACAAAACTCCCCACCCCCACCCTCTCCCATTAGTGCGCTGGGCTGTCACATACGTTGATGATGAGTGTGAGTGGCTCCCCAGGGTGGTGCTTGATCAGCTTCTCCTTGTTGGCGGTGAAGAATTGAGGGTCCTCCACGTACTCCAACAGGAAGTGACCTCCGTGAGGATCCTCCTCTTCCTCCTGGCCTGGGCCGTAAAAGACCGGGCTATCTCCCGTGTAGAGGACTCCATTCAGGAAGAACTCTACCGTGGTCTGCTGAGATTGGCTAGAGGTTGGGGAGGAGCATGTAATCATGGAGGGAGGCTGCACCTTACAGGCCTAGAGAGGGACCAGGAGGATGAGAGAAAAAATCTTCATCACCTCGAAGTGTACACACTGTGCAGGAGTCCATTCTTCAAGTTTTTCATCTAAGATGTTAGCTACTTCAGGAGTTTATCTATTCACACTCGAGATGTTCCTTGTTGTTACTTACCGCCTGTCCGATGTCTAGCACCTCCATAGTGACGCTCTGAACCAGGTCAAAACCCTGCCCCGTCACTGTGATGGTCCGACCGCCACTGGAACACAACCACACACGGTTTAAAACATAGAACATAGAACACAGAGACACACCCAAACAACCACTCTGGCCAGAGACGGAGAGCACAAACTCACATGCACATGCCCACAGGATCAGAGACAGTCCAAACCAACACACTACACACAGTCAGAGTCGGCACACAAGCCAATCCGACCCACCATGCCCTCCCTCATAGGTCTGTCTCACACATGGGGTGTCATTTCAAACCAACACACATACACCCATGTACGCACGCATGCACATGCAAACCCTGTGGAGAAGCTACAGAGCATAGATCAGGAAGACATTAACTCAGTATGTCATCTCTGTGGCTGGGTGGGATACCAGGCAAACCCTCCAAGAGAGTGACTGTGGTAGAACAGAACTACAAGAGCATTAGAATGACTGAAATCATATTTTCTATATGCTGTCATACTCTGTTGTCAACAGAACACTGGATAAATAGAATCTATGGAATGCTAGATTGATCAATGGAACAATGCAGGACACTGACTGTTCAGTTTTCTACTGTATGTATGAGATGGAACAGTGTGTTTGATAAATGTATCGCCAAACCACTGCCCCGCACATACACAGTGCGTCGTAATGTCTTTGTACCTGAGGTAGCTCTGTCTGGGTTTGATGTAGCTGATGCTGGGGTTCTTCTCATAAATGTACTGGGTGAGGAGCTCAGAGCGCTGACAGGGTATGTATTCAAACTCCACACACACCGACACCGCCTCAGTGTGTGTGTGCAGGGCCGCAGGCATGGTGCACTCAATGGTGTCTTCAGTTAGCCTGAAACACACACACATGCACAAGGACGAAGACACACAGGGACGCACAAGGACAGACAAATACCACACAATCACGCATGATAAAACGACACACTAAGAGCTTCCATAACAAATATATCCAAGAACAAAAACAGCCTCTGAAAATACAACAAATGCATCAGCTGAAAAAATAACAATACCTCACAGACGATATAATTAAACAACTCAACTGTCTCCTTTATAACACTCAGCATCACAAAGCCATCAGATTCTGCACAGCAACATATGCAAGTTCAACAGTGATGACAATGTACTGAATCCCACAGCAAGACTCACGTGAGGATGGTGCATTCCTGGGTACCATTGACCTTGACTCTGATCTGGGAGCCAGTGTCCAGGTGCTCCCCCTTGATGGTAACCCTGGTTCCCCCAGAACGAGAGCCCTTTCTAGGCTCCATGGATAGAAGCTTGGGGACCTGGGGAGGGAGATGGGACATATGTGTGGGTATTCATGTGCCATAAGGCCACATTGTTGTTATGCTGTCATGTGCTGTCCACACATCCGAGGCAGCAGTCTGCTGGCGTTGCATCATTGTGGCACTGTAATTGAATGATTCAAATAATATTCTATACAGTAGATGTCTACAGTATATGTACCATATGCTTGGTTTCCTCAGCTAAATAAGTTGCTGAGTATAACATATTTTAAGTTTGACAACTTGTGGACACTGCAGCCCTGGGAAACTAAAGTTGAGTAGCCCACCCCTGCAGTTCAGTATTGTTCTGCACTGAGGCCTTACGACTTTGCGTTCATCTCAGCCACATATGACAGATCCCTGGGGCTAGGATATATTTTGCTATCCAGCGATATAGCAGTACAGCCATACACACACAGGACAGGTCCCTGGGGCTAAGACGAATATCCCTATACAGCTATACAGTTCTACAGCATCAGCATTCTGGAGACTCCCGAAGCCTCTCTCCCCTCTATTAACCTTGCCTCCAGGGTGGACCACTCATTCTCATTGACATGATCCACTTCCTGTGTATGTGTGTGAATGGGGCAGGGGTGTCTATTGTGTGTGCGTAAGGAAAAGGCAGATGTTTCCGGCCCAATATTTGAGGAAGGAGGTCCAAAGGAAGCACACATCCGGTCTCCGTTTGGATTTAAACAACTTTCCCTTTTCCTCAGAAATCACCTTCTCCCCCTCTACCTTTCTTTCCGGCACACCCTAGGGCAGCATCCCAGAAAGTGGCAGAAAGGACTTCTCAGAACCCCTAAAAGTGTTTGTTGCTTTGTATTTCAATACTTTCACATCTCCAAGACTGTTACTTCTTACTGGGATCATGACTCATACTGAAGGCAGAATCCCCTTTATAAAAGTGTCTGAAATTATGCAGAACCCGTCGACTTTATCCACACTTTGTTAGGTTACATACTCATTCTCGCTGCACAGCTATTTTCAGGTCTCTCCAGAGATGTTCCATCGGGTTCAACTCCAGGCTCTGGCTGGGCCACAAGGACATTGAGACTTGTCCCGAAGCCACTCCTGTGTTGTCTTGGTTGTGTGCTTAGGGTCAAAGGTGAACCTTCGCCTCAGTCTGAGGTCCTGAGCGGTCTGGAGCAGGTTTTCATCAAGGATCTCTCTGTACTTTGCTTCATTCATCTTTGCTTCGGTCCTGACTAGTCTCCTAGTCCCTGCCGCTGATAAATGCTGCCACCACCATGCTTCACCGTAGGGACAGTGGCAGATTCCCTCCAGATATGACACTTGAAATTCAGGCCAAAAGAGTTCAACATTGGTTTCATTAGAGCAGAGAATCTAGTTTATCATGGTCTGAGAGTCTTTAGGTGCCTTTTCGCAAACGCCAAGCAGGCTCTCATGTGCCTTTTACTGAGGGGTGGGTTCCGTTCTGCCACTCAACCATAAAGGCCTAATTGGTGGAGTGCTGCAGAGATGGTTGTCCATCTGGAAGGTTCTCCCATCTCCACAGAGGAACTCTAGAGCTCTGTCAGAGTGACCATCGGGTTCTTGGTCACCTCCCTGACAAAGGCCTTCTCCCCCAATGTCTCTGTTTGGCTGGGCAGTCAGCTCTAGGAAAAGTCTTGGTGGTTCCAAACTTCTTCCATTTAAGAATGAGGGCACTGTGTTCTTGGGGACCTTCAATGCTGATGAAATGTTTTGGTACCTTTCCTCAGATCTGTGCCTTGACACAATCCTGTCTTGGAGGCTACAGACAATTCCTTTGACCTTAAGGCTTGGTTTTTGCTCTGACATGCACTGTCAACTGTGGGACCTTATATAGACAGGTGTGAGCTTTTCCAAATCATGTCCAATCAATTGAATTTGCAACAGGTGGACTTCAATCAAGTTGTAGAAACAGCTTAAGGATGATCAAACAGGATGAACCTGAGCTCAATTTCAATTATCATAGCAAAGGGTCTGAATACTTATGTAAATAAGGTATTTCTATTTTTACTTTTAATACATTTACTGAAATTTTTAAAAGCCTATTTTCACTTTGTCATTATGAGGTAATGTGTGTAGATTGCTGAGGGTAATTTAAACAAATCAATTTTATAATAAGGCTGTAAAGTAACACAATGTGGAAAAATGTAAGATGCCTGAATACTTTCCGACGGCACTGTATTATAAACAAAAATATAAACGCAACATTAAACAATTTCAAAGATTTTACTGAGTTACAGTTCATATAAGGAAATCAGTCAATTGAAATAAATTAATTAGGCCCTAATCTATTGATTTCACATGACTAGGCAAGGGTGCAGCCATGGGTGGGCCTTGGAGGGCATAGGTCCACCACCTGGCAGCAGAGGCCCACCCACTGGGAAGCCAATCAGAATGAGTTTTCCCACACAAAAGCAGAATTTCTCCTCAGCATAATAAGCCGGATGTGGAGGTCCTTGGCTGGCATGATTACACGTGGTGTCAGCAGTTGTGAGGCCAGTTGGACGTACTACCAAATTCTCTAAAACAACGTTGAAGACAGCTTATGAAATTAACATTCAGTCATCTGGCAACAGCTCTGGTGGACATTCCTGCAGTCAGCATGCCAATTGCATGCTCTTTCCAAACTTGAGACATCTGTGGCATTGTGTTGCGTGACAAAACAGCACATTTGAAAGTGCTCTTTTATTGTCCCCGGCACAAGGTGCACCTGTGTAATGATCAATGCTGTTTAAATCAGCTTCTTGATATGCCACACCTGTCAGGTGGATGGATTATCATGACAAAGGAGAAATACTCACTAACAGGGACACATTGTGCACAACATTTGAGAGAAACACATTTTTGTGTGAATGGAACATTTCTAGGATTTCTTATGAAACATGAAACATGAAACATGGGTCCAAAAGAAAGAAACAGAGGGCTTAGATGAGAATTTCCACAGGCTGTGTAGTCTTAATCCAAAGGGAGACAGTGTTGGTCAGGGTCAATTAGCAGAAGAAGCAGCCAGCCTCGGCTGGTCATGAATTCAAAGAGAGGGACATTTGAACAAGCGGCATATTTGTTTTTGCTGGCACCGAGTTCTGGATGACAATAGTGCTTAGTTGCTGTTCTAATGAACGTTTGAAGATTCCCACACACTTGCATTCCTGAATATCAAGACGCATCTGTTAACATTCAACTGACACATTGGGAACACTTTTCCCAGTATGAACAAGGACTGGGGAGTGGGGAGAGGGAGAGGGAGAGAGAGAGAGAGAGGATGTATGAGAAAGAATGGAGAGATTGTGGATTTAACCAGCAAGAGAAAGACTATAGCAAAGAAATACTGTAAATGAATAGGAAGAAGAAAATGGAAAGGCAAGTCAGGGAGAAGGAGAGGAAAAATGAGGAAGGAAGACAGAGAGGAAGGAGAGAGAGAGACAATGAGAGAGAAAGATAAGAGAGACAGAGAGAGGAAGGAGAGAGAGAGAGGGGAAGGAGAGCAGGAGAGAGAGAGTGAGGATAGAACACACTCACCAAGTATGAGAAGGCCTCTTTGGACACCGCCATTGCTTTTTGGTTCACAGTAATTCTGACTAAATTCTTTGTGGGATCAACGGCCTGCCCAGTAACACACACCAGCCTGTAGATAGAACGCAAAACTGTAAGGTCAGCAGACACCCTTAATTTGAACCAACACTGACCAAAATCATCGCTACAAGAACAGCACAGTATTTTGGCAACTGCCTTTTAGGATGTTTTTGTGTCAACTGTGGATTACATATTTTTTTTTGATTTTTCATGAGTTTCACAACTTTTAGAATAAAGCTAAACACAGACATTATGATAGAGATCCTTAGAGGTTCCGTA
Organism: Oncorhynchus masou masou; assembly: GCF_036934945.1. Lineage (NCBI taxonomy): Eukaryota > Metazoa > Chordata > Actinopteri > Salmoniformes > Salmonidae > Oncorhynchus > Oncorhynchus masou. The sequence goes on along the minus strand of NC_088229.1, from coordinate 46,463,538 downwards.
ATAATATCTATGGTAAGTACTATACAGTGTTGGCTAAACCCAGAGGAAGGGGACTTCAAAGCCCCCCCGGCCAGATGCTGCGAAACACAGAGGGGCTTAACGAGCTGACTGGATGTTTGTTTTATAACCTCATGGCTCTAATTAAGCCTCATATTGTCACACAGTACTGGGACCAGAGGGACGCAGTAGGATTATCCATACAGTGATGAAGTAACAGAAAACATTCTGCAAGGCCAGATCCCAGATCTGTATGTGCTTTGGCCCTGCTGTATTTCAGTCAGAGGAACTGGCTAAAACATATACGGTACAGATCATGGACCAGGGTATGATACAATGACACCCCACAGAAATAAACACAGGGGAAACCATGAAGCCACACCCCAACCCTGCGTGGCTCGAAGCCCACCCCGTCACCCTCCTCTAGTTCAGCACGTGCGGGCAGTATATTTAGTCAGGTGGTTGGTTCTATAACGTCCAATCAGGGGTCTAGTCGCTAACTGACAGTAGGCTTGATCGTCTGAGGGTCACATGAGATAGGTACCCCAGAAACAGGGCAAGACCAGAAACAGGGCTGGGCTGAAGGATGGGTCTGAAGGGGATCAAGGAGCTCATAGAGCTGGATCAAGTCCCAGTAGTTGTTTGTTGTTTTGAAACAAGTAACTGATTGCAGCCAAATTCTCAGTGCTGATGTGTCAATGCCTAGCCCCTCTAGGGAAAATTATTCATAATTTTGTTAAATTAATGTGAAACCTAGCTCAGTAAAACTATGTCCACATGCTGTAGACACCTTGGGGAATACGTAGAAAGCGTAAGCTCGTTGATGGCACATTCACAGCTCAATAGGGACTCAAAACACTTCCGGATTGGATTTTTCTCAGGCTTTCGCCTGCAACATCAGTTCTGTTATACTCACAGACAATATATTTACAGTTTTGGAAACGTTAGAGTGTTTTCTATCCATAGCCGTCAATTATATGCATATTCTAGCATCTTGTCTTGACAAAATATCCCGTTTAAAATGGGAACGTTTTTTTTCCAAAAATGAAAATACTGCCCCTAGAGTCGCAACAGGTTTTAACTATAAATGGCCAACTGATTGAAAGTGTAGTATAGAAAACTTCAGTATAGAATAGAATAGAATTCAGTAGTAAACTGTAGTATATTGTAGAAAACTATACTAAACAATGTAGTATCCCTCGATCATGTGTAGTACTCAGCATAGAATTTTGGGGTATATTGTAGAATACTATAGTAAACCTTACAGTATTATCCACATAAGAAAACACTAAACCATGCCCATTCCCCTCCCTAATATCCCAATTTGTGCCACCCATACGTGAGAAACCTACATGTCAAGTAGGGTTCATATAATTTGTTCCCTACAGGTTATAGAAAAGAGCAGAAGCTCTGAACTCTATGTTCAGAATCCAGTCCTAGTTTTGGAAAATATGTTATTTTAGTATTTCTCCAGTAAGGTTCCTCAAGATGAAAGCCCTCCACTTCCATGTCAGGTGTGAATGGGGAGCAGGTGTGTTACATTTGGTGTCATCACTTTCACACACCCTCATACTGACTTGGTCACCGAAAGTTCAACATGGCATCTCATGGCAAAGAACTCTCTGAGGATCTGAAAAAATAATTGTTGCTCTACATAAAGATGGCCTGGGCTATAAGAAGATTGCCAAGACCCTGAAACTGAGCTGCAGCCCGGTCGCCAAGACCATACAGCGGTTTAACTGGACAGGTTCCACTCAGAACAGGCCTCGCCATGGTCGACCAAAGAAGTTGAGTGCACGTGCTCAGCGTAATATCCAGAGGTTGTCTTTGGGAAATAGACGTATGAGTGCTGCCAGCATTGCTTCAGAGGTTGAAGGGGTGTGGGGTCAGCCTGTCAGTGCTCAGACCATACGCCGTACACTGCATCAAATTGGTCTGCATGGCTGTCGTCCCAGAAGGAAGCCTCTTCTAAAGATGATGCACAAGAAAGCCCGCAAACAGTTTGCTGAAGACAAGCAGACTATTGACATGGATTACTGGAACCATGTCCTGTGGTCTGATGAGACCAAGAAACTTATTTGGTTCAAATGGTGTCAAGTGTGTGTGGCGGCAACCAGGTGAGGAGTAAAAGACAAGTGTGTCTTGCCTACAGTCAAGCATGGTGGTGAGAGTGTCATGGTCTGGGGCTGCATGAGTGCTGCCGGCACTGGGGAGCTGCAGTTCATTGAGAGAACCATGAATGCGAACATGTACTGTGACATACTGAAGCAGAGCATGATCCCTTCCCTTCGGAGACTGGGCCGCAGGGCAGTATTCCAACATGATAACAACCCCAAACACACCTCCAAGACGACCACTGCCTTGCTAAAGAAGCTGAGGATAAAGGTGATGGACTGGCCAAACATGTCTCCAGACCTAAACCCTATTTTGCATCTGTGGGGCATCCTCAAACGGAAGGTGGAGGAGTGCAAGATCTCTAACATCCACCAGCTCCGTGATGTCGTCATGGAGGAGTGGAAGAGGACTCCAGTGGCAACCTGTGATGCTCTGGTGAACTCCATGCCCAAGAGGGTAAAGGCAGTGCTGGAAAATGATGGTGGCCACACAAAATATTGATACTTTGGGCCCAATTTGGACATTTTCACTTAGGGGTGTACTCCCTTTTGTTGCCAGCGGTTTAGACATTAATGGCTGTGTGTTGAGTTATTTTGAGGGGACAGTAAATTTACACTGTTATACAAGCTGTACACTCACTACTTTACATTGTAGCAAAGTGTAATTTCTTCAGTGTTGTCACATGAAAAGATATACTCAAATATTTACAAAAATGTGAGGGGTGTACTCACTTTTGTGATATATTTTTTACTACTACTACCTTGAAACTATTGACACTTTCTGACTTCATCTCTCTCCAGAGCAGTACACTTCCCTCTGGCACTCAGATGTGACCTCTGACCTCTCAGCACACGAACAGACACCTGTCTCAGCCATGGTCGTGGTGAGGTCACGCAGGTGTGTGTGTGTGCATCTATTCAGTGTGTGCGCCTGCTGTAAGACAAACTGACATGTTTTGGTTTGTCAGCACCACTACCTCCAAAGAGGAAATATTTTGCTGTCATAACAACCAGCTCAGGGAACCAATGAGGGACGAGCAAGCAGGGTGAGGTCATCCCTGATGTGAAATCTAATTCGCGGGATCTGGAGTGACCTGGAATGTGTGTGTGTGTGTGTGTGTGTGTGTTTGGGAGTGTGTAGTGACAGGTTAGACCTATGGGTCAACCCAGCACTGGTCTGCATTCTACTACTGCGTGATTGGCTCCAGTGGAGCAGGACCAGAAACATTTCCATCCGAGGAATATTCTGGAAGTCGGTATGGAGGTTTTGCTGTGGTCCTATAGTTAGTGTTTCCATGGAATACTATGTGCAGGTGTCAACTCAGAGATCTGCTGTCTCCTTGGTGATAGTGTTGTGGGCCATGAAGTGTCTCCTTCCTTTTAACGGAATGGTTTAAAATGAGAAGTGCTCTTCTATATTATGCTTTTATAAATTACCCCAACAGCATCATTACAAAAATTCTGACACCTGTGCTAGAAGACACTGAACGAATGAATGCATCAACTAATTAAATAAATGAATGAATCAATCATAAGACATTTACTTACTCCACAGAGACAGTGTATTGGTCAGGGATGATTGTACATGGGAACATCCCGATGGAGACCTCCACTACCTCAGCCCTGCGCCCCATGTTCCTACCCTGCACCGTGAGCAGGGTACCTCCCTCCAACGGCCCACTCTGGGGGGAGATCTAGGAGGGAGAGAGGAGGAAAAGAGAGGGGTAAGTGCTCGCTTATATCCCAGCTAGCATATTTGGTTCCTTGGAAGCTGTGGTAACGTATATATTTGGTTTTACATTGGTTGTCGAAACTAACCCATACGTTCCCTGACCGGTAAAACTGAATGTTTTTGCTAGCAGCTACCCATAGATTCCCATAACACTACCTCTACCTTCCTTCATACTGGACACAGAGACAATTCAAATGGTATCCACAAGTTTATTTGACTCTTGGGAATCAGATAAAGGGCCTCATTGCCAAAGTGTCCATTTTAAAATGTTCAATAAGAACACTTTTTGGCAATTATTTCTCAATGCCAGAAACACACAGTGGGGAGAACAAGTATTTGATACACTGCCGATTTTGCAGGTTTTCCTGCTTACAAAGCATGTAGAGGTCTGTAATTTTTTATCATAGGTACACTTCAACTGTGAGAGACGGAATCTAAAACAAAAATCCAGAAAATCACATTGTATGAATTTTAAGTAATTAATTTGCATTTGACCCAAGTTAAACAATGTAAAGGCAATGCTACCAAATACTAAGTGTACGTAAACGTCTGACCCACTGGGAATGTGATGAAAGAAATAAAAGCTGAAATAAATAATTTTCTCTACTATTATTTTGACATTTCACACTCTTAAAATAAAGTGGTGATCCTAACTGACTTAAGACAGGGAATTCTTACTAGGATTAAATGTTAGGAATTGTAAAACAACTGATTTTAAATGTATTTGGCTAACACGGAACCCAAACCGGCTGCGCGCGTGTGCCATCGTGCGCTTTCGTGCATAAATTTATTTTACACCAAACGCAATCGGGACACGCAAGTTAAAATATCAAAACAAACTCTGAACCAATGAAATTTATTTGGGGACAGGTCAAAAAGCATTAAACATTTATAATCAATGAGGAGATGGGAGAGGCAGGACTTGCAGCGCGATCTGCGTCAGAAATAGGAATGACTTCTATTTTACATGCTGACCAGACCAGACACGCCGCGTGCGCGAGCGTTGCAAAATACATTTAGAAATCTATGCTATTCAATTATTGCGCCAACAAGCATCTGCGATGCCAAGGGCTAAAATAGAAGTCATACCTATTTGTGACGCAGATCGTGCTGTAAGTCCTACCTCTCCCATCTCCTCATTGGTTTATAGAAGCAGGTACCCACGTGGGTGATTGAAAGACGAAATGTTTTGTCAGTCGTCGTGGTAATAATATGAAAGTTTAGATGCCAATCACCATATAAGTTAAGAGGAAAAAGCTTGGAAGGAGGAGAGATGACTAGAAACGATTCAGTTGACCATTTTATGTGCAGATTGTCGAAGTAGAGGACCTTGTGCATTTCAGGTAAAATAACAACTCAATGTTTATATCCCAGGACAAATTAGCTAGCAACAGCAAGCTAGCTAAATAGGACAAATTAGCTAACATATGCAAGCTAGCTAGCTAAATTGCCATACATGTTTAATGATTTTCGACATGTCCCCAAATTAATGTATTTGGAGTTTGTTTTGATATTTTACCCTGCGTGTCGTGATCGCGTTTGGTGTGGGTGGACAAAATAAATGAATGCACGATGGTGCACGCGCGCAGCCGGTTTGGGTTCCGTGTTAGCCCTTGAAAACGCAAAAATGTGGGTGCAATAATTGAATAACATGGATTTCTACATTTATTTATCACTTGCGCACGTAACGTGTCCGGTCTGGTCAGCATGTGAGGTTTATGTAAACTTTCGACTTGAACTGTAAATAGCACAACACTAAACTAACCAATAATCATTCAAGTTAGAACCCATGTATATTAATATATAGCACCAACTACATAAATATCTGATAGGGTCCATTGTCTGCTACCTGGATTAATCAGAGGTGGTCGGTGACTTTTAAGATGAGGGAGGATGATAAAAAAATGCATGAGCATGGCCTTATTTCTATTTCATCATATTGGATGACTGTTATTCATATTCCATTCACCCAGCTCAATGAAACATCGATAGGTTTAGGCTACTACATGACACTCACATTTTCCCTATAACCATAATGAGGTTACTACATCCTATCCTATGAATGAAAGTTTATAAAGAAGGTGCACAGGTCGAGTGAATTTTGACTAATCAAGGTGACAGACAGTAACACATTCAATACCGTCTTGCACATACTTGCCTGCATCTAGCTGATCTAGGGTGTAATCATTAGTCCAACAGCTGGAAATTAGAGTTTCTATTGGACAAATTCAGGTATGTTTATCCCCATTTCGTTACGTTTGCTTATGTTTAAGAAACATTTTATCAGAATGAGCAGAATGAATACACCCCTGAGCACACGCAAACACAGTTCACTTTCATAGCAACCACATTAAAACAGCATGTATATATTTTCTCATTGTGTGTATATATAAGTCCTTGTCACGACTTCCACGAAGTCGGTTCCTTTTCTTGTTCGGGCGGCGTTCGGTGGTTGACGTCGCCGGTCTTCTAGCCATCGCCGATCCACCTTTCATTTTCCATTTGTTTTGACTTGTTTTCCCACACACCTAGTTTACATTCCCTCATTATTTAACCCTCTGTTCCCCCCATGTCTGTGTTAAATTGTTTGTTGTAAAGTGTTCACTCTGACTGGTTCGCGACAGGCTATTTTGTATCCATATTTTGATGTTCTGGGTGCCGTTGGTTTTGCATATTAAACTGCTCCGGTTATTACCCAGTTCTGCTCTCCTGTGCCTGACTTCCCTGCAGCCAGTCACACACCTCTTACATTCCTTCTCCTAACTATCTACGCGCTCTCCTCCTCTCACCTATCCCCTTCGCTTGTGGACTTCAGTGCACAATCTTGGTATTTGGTATTTTATTAGGATCCCCACTAGCTGTTGCGAAAGCAGCAGCTACTCTTCCTGAACAATTAATACAATCGTAACCGGACAATTTACATTGACCCCCCCCCATCCCTTTTTGTACACTGCTGCCACTGCTGCTTCTCGCTGTTTTATTATCTATGTATAGTCACTTCATCCCCACATACAAGTATAAATTACATAACTCACCTGTACCGGGCGGCAAGGAAAGGTTGTTAGATCGAATCCCCAAGCTGACCGGTGCCCCCTATATATAGCCTTGTTATTGTGTTAATATTTACCAAGTAGACTAAAATAAAAAAATTCATGTGACCAATAAAGTTGGATTTGATTTGACTACAATCATGCAGTACAGTCAGAAATCAGTTTCGCAGTTACACCGGCAGGCCTCGGTGGCAATAAATGAATACAACCAAAAGCTTACCTTGACTTGGAAGAGTTCCAGTCTTGGATGGCCATAGCCAGCTTGCTAACATAGCATCACTCTCTGTTTGAGACGGGTGTTTTGAGTAGGCTAAACTAGCTAGCTGTATTCACAAGTGAAAGTGAAAAATATATAACCAAATTCCCCCAACCCTCTCAATCTCCCACTCTCAATTCTTCTTAATTTTGGAAGATTTTTTTTTCTTCAAACTGTCCTTCTCTCTCTTTGCATCCTCTACTCAGCACATTGTATGCAATGCAGTGCTAGCTAGCTGTAGCTTATCCTTTCAGTACTAGATTAATTCTATGATCCTTTGATTGGGTGGACAACATGTCAGCTCATGCTGCAAGAGCTCTGATAGGTTGGAGGACGTCCTCCAGAAGTTGTCATAATTACTGTGTAAGTCTATGGAAGGTGTTGAAAACCATGAGCCTCCTAGGTTTTGTATTGAAGTCAATGTACTAGCTGTCCTCCAGCTACACCATGGTGCTACTCTACAGAGTGCTGCTGAGGCTACTGTAGAGCTTCATTGCAAAACAGTGTGTCAACCAGTTGGAGAACATTCCTAGAACATTACCAACATTATTATAACCAAGTTGTAACTTTTAGGAAACGTTCTGTTAAAGTAATGAAAATAACATTTTTTTTGTCAAGTTCCACAAAACTATCCTGCACCATTCCCAGGAATAATCATAGGACAACTACACTCTCACCAATCTCTAAGAAACATATGGTTTTCAGAACATTATGTGCTCGTTGGGATTGCTCTTCAGCTCAAGATTCAGATATAATTGAGACAGACAGTCCCTCCACTCAGCTTGGGGTCAGGTTTCATATAGAGGGCTCGTCAGTCTGTACCTCTCTGAGCTACATACAGCCCTGTATCTGTGCTAGTTGAGTGGAACCTTAATAGTTCTTCCAGGACTCAAGTGAGACAGAGGGCTATATAGAGTCAGTTTGTGAGAGCAATAAGGAGGAAAGACAGAGGTAGATGGAAAGGAGTGGGGCAGATATTGAGCTAAGAGAGTTAGAGTGAATATGGGGGAGAGGTGATAGGGTAGTGTGTGAAGGTGAGAGAGACAGCAATCTACTCCCAATCCTCCAGTAGCCTATTTTCCCTACATACCTCCGTCCCATTTACTCCTGTGACGCTCCGAAGCATGCTCTCTTTCACAGATCATTTCAACCCTGGCCTTTCTTCTCCCAGTGCTCCTCTCAGAAGCCATGGAGAGGACAGCAAGAGTATTTACCATTTCAAGTTTATTTACCACTTCTAAGGGAAAACATCCACAGAGATTGCTTTTGCCTGGGAGCCAGAGATGGCTTACTACCATCAACTCATAGTGTAGCGTAGCTAGCTTAGCGTGGTCTAGAGTGGAAACAATGATGATGGATGACGTTGTTCCTAGAGGCTGATCTGAGGTCAGCTTTGTTTTTTTCCCCGTTCATGTTTAGGGAATTGGGGGTGGGAAAGTTGGTCCTAGATCTGTGTTTAAGGGAACGTCTATCCAGCAGGTCCAGAGGTTCCTGTCACCTTGGCATCATGCTTTATAGAGTGACCCTTTGCCTTGATGTCCCCAGGTCGCTGTGACCATGCCGTGTGTTATGTCTGGCTCCAGCTTGCTGCAGCTCTATCCCCCATTTGGTCTGGGTGAGAGGGGAGGCGGAGGGTCTACCTTAAGAAAGGAATTCACGTGGACATGTGATTGACAGCTGAGACACACAAACACTGTGCTTCCGAGGTAAAGTGAGAAAGGAGGACAGTGTGTAAGTTACACATACTTACAGTATATTACCATATAAAAGCAAACAGTTATAAATCCACCAAGAACCTAAATCTGTATAAGACCAAGCCTGTGATGTACAGTAAGTGTTTGGTTATACAAAGCTTTTGGCATTCAAGTAGTTTATCCCAAAATGAGTTACAGTTTTAAGCTTTTAGATTAAATGGTGACAAACATGCAAACACACACACACACACACACACACACACACACACACACACACACACACACACACACACACACACACACACACACACACACACACACACACACACACACACACACACACACACACACACACACACACACACACACACACAAGCTCAACTTGGTAAGTACAGCAATTATCACTATGTATCTCTGAGCATCTCACTCTCTGGTGTTAGCATGTCTGGGGTTAGTGATAGCGTTAGCTGCCATGTTGCTCATTTGCACCTCTCACTCCTCTGTGAATGAGTCTCAAGCTGAGCGGAGGACAGTACAGTACAGTAACATCAGGAAACTTCCTGATCCAAAACACCTTCAACAATAAAGGATCTCTAAAAAGCTCATCCTGACAGGAAATTATGAATTGTATGATCTTCTGAACATACTAAATCATTTAGATAAAGAGGATCGTCCCTCCAGATTATATACCCAGATTATGTACCCACCATCTCTGATCTCTGGTTGTTCTGAAATTGTTTCTGTAGTTACGATTAGCATTCTTGAAACATTATTTGGTTGAAATATAATTTGATTGGAGAAATTAAGCTAATTGATTACACCCAAATTAGCCATTTTAATTTATATGATTCAGATAATTATTAATAAATTAACCACTGGATGCCCGATTAACCCCTGGATGCCTAGTCCCTATTGTACTACTTGGAACCGGGCTGATCACGGAACGTAAAGTATGTTAGTGGATCCTCCCTGGGGTCAGGTTCTCAGTCTGGGCTTTTCAGACCGTGGTCTCAATACTCTATATCACAGGGGCCACAATGCTTGAGCTGGGGATGATGGGCTCTTGGTCCCTTTCCTTGTTAGAGACATCATGTTGTCTGGACAGGGCATCTGCCTTCTAATTCTTGGATCCCGGGCATAGGCTAGTGTGAAGTCAAACATGTTAAAAAACAGCGCCCACCTAGCCTGGAAAGTGTTTAACCTCTTTTGCTTCATGAATGGAGACCAAGTTCTTATGGTCCGTCCAGATTCCGAAAGGATGAATTGCCCCCTCCAGCCAGTGTGTCCACCCCTCAAGGGCCCACTTAACTGCTAAGAGCTCCCGGTTGCCTACATTGTAGTTGCGTTGCGCTGGCGAGAACCGCTTGGAGACAAAGGTGCATGGGTGCAGTTTCTTGTCCTCCTCATTCCATTGTGAAAGGATCGCTCCTGCTCCGGTGTCCGAGGCATCCACCTCCACCACAAAGGAACGAGTCGGATCAGGATGAAAGAGGATAGGTCTAGAGGTGAAACGTCCCTTGAGTTCCATGAATGCCCTGTCAGCCTCGGGGGTCCAGCAAAAACGGGTCTGGGACTTACATGTTAGGACTGTGAGAGGCACTGCCACAGCACCAAAGTTGCAAATAAACCACCTTTCAAAATTGGCAAACCTGAGGAACCGCTGGACCTGCTTGAGTGAGGTGGGATGGAGCCAGTCGGTGACCGCCTCAATCTTTACGGGGTCGATTTGGATGCCTGTTTTAGAGATAATGTGACCCAGGAAGGAAACCTGGGATATGTGGAACTCCCAGTTCTCTATCTTGACATATAGTTGACTCTGCAGGAGAAACCTCAGGACTTGGTAGACGTGCAGTATGTGTTCTGGAAGGGTCTTGGAGAAGATCAAGATGTCGTTGAGGTAAACAAAGACGAACCAATTCAACCTATTCCCCAGGGTGTCATTAACAAATGCTTGAAAGACTGCCGGTGACTCCGATAATCCGAATGGCATGGCTAAATACGCATAGTGGCCACTAGGGGTGTTAAAGACAGTCGTCCACTTATCTCCCTCCCCGATTCTCACCAAATTGTAAGTGCTACGGAGGTCCAGTTTGATGGAGAATTGGGCCCCTTGGACCAACTCCAATGCGGAGGACATCAGGGGTAGGGGGTAACGATTCTGGATCGTAATCTGGTTCAGCCCTCTGTAGTTGATGCATGGATGCAGGCCTCCATCCTTCTTACCCACAAAGAAGAAGCCTGCACAAGCAGAGGATGTAGAGGGGCGAATGAAACCTGCGTCCAGTAACTCCAGGATGTAATTGTCCATGACTGCTGCTTCGGGGGTCGAGAGGGAGTACAGATGACCCGGAGGAGGTGTGGCGCCAGGTAGGAGTTCTATGGCACAGTCGTAAGGACGATGAGGGGAAGAGGTGGCCATCGAGGGCTTGAATCTGCAGAGGGATGGGACATTTCACGCAGGGGATCTGTAACTCTCTGTCAAAGTCTTGATCAATGAAATCATCCGCGGCTCTGGAGTCCACGAAGGCTTGAATCTGGTGCTGATGGTTATCCCAGTGGAGTGTTGTGGGTAGTAACAAACGGTGAATGGGTAGCTGGGCGGTATCTGCACAGCTCGTCAGGGTCTCCCCCTGTCCTGGCGAGCCCTGGCGTTTCCCATCAGCTCTGGGCAGGTAGCACGGAGATGGCCAAGACCTCCGCCGTAGAGGCAGCAGCCTTCGCATTCGACTGTCATGCTCCTGTCAGCTCAGATGTGCGACCCAGCTGCTCGGTGGGCTTGGGGTGCTCAGGAAACCCGGAATGCTGGAGGGTGCGGAACTCACTCACGAAGCAAATGCACACGGTAAACAATCCAAGCTTCTGCAAAGGACTACAAAAAACACACTTCTTTTAACAGGGACACAATCATGAAATAATAAGACACACCTGAGTCCAATAAAAGTCTCTAGGGCGGTCTCTGCCGGCCTCTGGTGCCAGGAAGAATAACTTTATTGTACTTTATGATAAATCATTTATCTGAATTGGGAGAACCCCCCCCCACAGATTTACAGGGAATACATTGCATAGTATGGAGAAGCAATACTGAATATGATCTGAATCCTTTCAATTAAAATGGCACATTTTGGTGCAATCAGTTAGCTTAATTTCAATTATGTTTCAGGAATGCCAATCTTATCTGTTTCCAACTACAGAATTGTTTTTCGAACAATCTGAGATGGTGGGTGACATGTCTCGCTGAAATTACATGAAACAACTCACTGAATTTTACCAGCTTACCATCTACATAGGTAACATCCCAGCTAATACATTTGGTTCCTTGGAAATTGTGGGAACATACTGACTGATAAAACTGAATGTTTTTTTAAATGTTTTAATGTCATTAAATAACGTTCTGAGAGCATTTTTC